>NC_045442.1:127294963-127335212 GCF_002776525.5 Piliocolobus tephrosceles | reverse complement strand
GGAGGGGAGGGGAGGGGAGGGGAGGGAAGGGGAAGGGGAAGGGAAGGAACTCCTAAAGTGAGAAAGAAGCTGGAGCTCCCCTCTGGTTAAAGCACCTGCCCCAGGGCAGAAGCTGTGGCCACCTTGATGCTGCACCCAGGGAAAGAGCACCCAGGGGCATGGGGACAGAGCTGAGCAGTCAGAGGCTTTTGGAGGAACAGGCAGGTGTTCCCCTTCCTTGACCTATTTAGGAGCCTCCCCTTCTTCTAATGAGGAGAGGAAGGACTAAGGAGAAAGTATATCTAGGCAGGACTCACCATATGCCTGGCACTGGGCTGGCTGCTTACAAAGATTCTTTATTTCCATCCTGGAGTAATCGATTATCCCTAATTCACAGATATTAGAATTATGTATCAAAAAGATGAAGAAACATAGTGATAACACAACAATAATAATAATTAACGTCTAACTATCATCGAATGTATATTATGTGACACACGCTAAACTCTTCACACCCATATTTTATTTATTTTTCACAGAGATATTCTCATCAAGCAGTATTATAATTTTACAGCTGAGAATAAGTGGAAACTAATTGTCTTATGGCATGTACGTATTACATAGCAGAACCTCAATTTTAACTCAGATGTATTTAACTCTAAACTTAAATTGTATATATACATATATATGCAAGATGCTATCTATAATGTCCATGATAATATCAGCCTTAATATATCATATATTACATGTATGTATAGAACCATTTGTGTATGTATAAATATATACATTTACATATATATTATATGTCTTTAACTGGGGAAAGTTTTTTGGTTGGCAATAATGTTTTCTAAACGAGAAGCCATCTTTCTGTATAAAAATGTGATGATAGGTAAAGTCATGTCTGAGACCTTGAACAGGGTCTGAGAACAGCTACAGAAAGTGTATTATGTACATGTACATACAGTACTGCACCACATGGCAAAGTTGGAGTCCAAGAGGGACAGCATATACAAGAGTGGTTCCATACAATTCTAAGACTGTATTTTTACTGTACCTTTTCTATGTCTAGATATGTTTAGATACACACATCCTCACCATTCAGTGACAGTTGCCTGCTGTATTCAGTACAGTCACATGCTGTGCAGGTTTGTAGCCAGGGGACAAGAGCCCAGGTAAGCCTGTTGTAGGCTCCCTCTATGGTGTTCCCACAGC
This sequence comes from Piliocolobus tephrosceles, assembly GCF_002776525.5. Taxonomy (NCBI): domain Eukaryota; kingdom Metazoa; phylum Chordata; class Mammalia; order Primates; family Cercopithecidae; genus Piliocolobus; species Piliocolobus tephrosceles. The sequence continues at coordinate 127,334,021 of NC_045442.1, read as the reverse complement.
AATGAAATCACCTAAAGACACATTTTGCAGAGTCCATCTCTCCTATCTCTGTTGTCAAGCAATGCATGGTTGTATACATTTTTTTCATTCAGAAATTGGTCGCTAATTAACACATTGGTTTTTCTTACTGAACTTGAACTCCATAAGATAAAATAGAAAGATGTTTTTCACTTGGTCAGTGTCGATTCTTCCATGTTTAACTTTTTTTTTTTCTTTTGAGATGGAGTCTCACTCTATTGCTCAGGCCGTTTAGTGGTGGATATCGACTCACTGCGACCCCCGCCTCCCAGATTCAAGTGATTCTCCTGCCTCAGCCTCCCGAGTAGCTGGGATTACAGGGGCCCACCACCATACTTGGTTAATTTCTAGTAGAGACGGGGTTTTACCATGTTGGCCAGGCTGGTCCTGATCTCCCATGTTTAACTCTTTATTCGGTCTTTGAACTTCCTCTCTGGACAATGGCCATAACTGAGAGTCATCTAGTATGTCACTCCTGGAGTGCCGGAATATCAGCGAATGTTCTTATTTTGCTACTTGAAGTGAGGTCTTAAACACCAAGCCTTGGAATCAGAGATGAAGGACATTTTAGAGACTCGACCTAACTCCGTAATTTAGAGATGAGGACGCTGAAATCCTTTAGCGTGAAATGATTTACTAGACCTCAATAGCTCATATGGTGAGGGTAGGCTTTTATGATATAGTTAATTTTCTAGCTGTTGGTGCAGATTCTTATATAATTTGTGGTTGATTTTCATCTTCCTGGTACAATTTTATTTTCTTCCTCCGTCCAAAAAAAAAAAATTTAAAGAAAAATACTTCGTAGATAACAATAATAAAGTTTTTGTAAAAACAGGAAACTTAAATGTGACACTCTTTGCAAGGATGGAGTAAACAGGAAGTGAATAAAGTGAGCTGCAATTCGAGTTGCAAAAATCTCTTATGTGTGGTCACTAATGTACAGTTCAGAGCCAACGTTCTTCTCTTCCAGGGAAAGCTGTAATAATCATGGTGAACATAGCCTCTGTGATTTGTTGAGCACTTATTCTGTGAACATCTGTGCATCTGTTTGCTAGACACCAGAGATTGGGTGGCTGAAACAACAGAAATCTATTTCCTGACAATGCTAGAGGCTGGAAGTCTGAGATCAAGGTGTCAGCAGGGTGGTGTCCTCCTGAGGCCTCTCTCCTTGGCTTACAGGTAGCCATACTCTCCCTATATCCTTGCATCATCTTCCCCCGACGTGTATCTGATATCCTGATCTCCTCTTCTTACTAGGACACCAGCCACATTGCATTAGGGCCCACCCCATTGACCTGATTTTATTTTAATTACCTCTTTAAAGACCATATCTCCAAATACAGTCACTTTGTGAGGTCCTGATGACCTCATTCAACATAGGAATTTGGGGAGGATGCAGTTCAACCCATAATAGGCTATAGATATGTAGCATGTACAATTTTTATGACAGAGCAGTGAGAAATGTAATATTGTCCTCATTTTACAGAAATATTAATTCAGAGAGATTAGTGACATGCTCAAGAGCACACAACCCTTTTGAATGAAGGGAGGTTTATGTATTATATTATCATCCTTAGGTTTCTAGATCCTTACTTTTTCCACCATATCAGTGACACCACCTTTCTGACTGGAAAGAAAAGAGGCAGGGATTACATCACTGTGGCTTACCCCTGTAATCCCAACACTTTGGGGGGCCGAGATGGGTGGATCACCTGAGGTCAGGAGTTCGAGACCAGCCTGACCAACATAGTGAAAACGTGTCTCTACTAAAAGTACAAAATTAGCCAGGAATGCATGCCTGTAATCCCAGCTGCTTGGGAGGTTGAGGTAGGAGGATCACTTGAACCCGGGAGGCAGAAGTTGCATTGAGCCGAGATCGCACCACTGCACTCCAGCCTGGGCAACAAGAGCGAAACTCCATCTCAAGAAAAAAAAAAAAGGTGGTCTCAGTGGACTTTATCTGATTCTTTTAAGTGAGAACCCGCATTTAAGGGATGTTCCCATACTCCCCACAACTTCAGGAGGAGATATCCCAGTAGTTACAAGTAGAACTCTGGAAACTTTATATGCATTTTAATTTTCCAAATACATGTGTTTGGAATTAGTAGTAAACACTTGCAGTGTGTGTGGTGAGTGTGTTTGTGATGGTGGGGGTATAGTTTTATCTGTGTGAGTCTCCCTGCAAATCACTGGCTGTGTGGATAAGTCAAAGTGATCTCCTCCCTCATGCCCTAGGAGAAGCATCTGATGACCTCATGACCACTTCCAATTCTGTTTTGTGTCAAAGCCTTTAGGATCTATTCAGTGACTGCTGCATAGAAGGCTGTCTAGAGACTTGGCCAGAATTGCAGCAAACCCCAGGCCAAGAGTATGGAGAGGGAGCAAGCCCACCCGAGCTGTGGCCCTGCCTTACTTATAATGTGACCTGAGGAGCCTACCCGAGCTGTGGCCCTGCCTTACTTATGATGTGACCTGAGGTCACTGCTGCCCTCTGGTCCCCCGCTTCCTAATGTGTAATTAAGGAAGTTGCACAGTGCAGCCTCTATCTTTAAGATCTAAAACGTTTGAGTTTTTTTGTGATGAACAGCATTCCCATCCCACTTACACAGAAAAAAAAAAAAAGCTCTTGCTTTAAAAATAAAACATCCAAAAAATTGAGACTAGAAAGGTGATATTTAAGAGTAATATTTTATTACTTTTAAAACATCTGGTAAGAATTTGAAATTTCATTTTAAAAATTTTAATAGATTCCTCATTTCCTCATTCTGTTTCTAGAAAATAGGTTAAAGTGAGTTGTTATGAAACCATGTTTCTAATTTTTATTTCAGATTCTATATTTCAACTAAAGCTCTCATTTGGGCAAAATCTTTCAACATATCTTTTGTTTAAGAAAAGTCAGAACAAGAACTTCCAAGGTACTGCTTATTTATTATAGAAAACTTAGAAAATATAGAGAAATGTAGAGAAGAAAACAAATTCACTCAAAATCTCAATGCATAGAGATACATACAAGGCATTTTTAAATGTATGTAATTGGTAATTAGTGTGTGTATATGTGTGTAACAGGGTCTCATTCTGCCCCGCAAGCTGTAGTGCGGTGGCATGATCACGACTCACTGCAGCCTTGACCTCCTGGGCTTGGGTGATCCTCCCACTTCAGCCTCCTGAGAAGCTGGGACTACAGGCATGAGCCACCATGCCAGGTTAATTTTGTAATTTTTGTAGAGGTGGTGTTTTGTTGTGTCGTCCAGGCTGGTCTCAAACTCGTGGGCTTAAATCATCCACCCACCTTGGCCTCCCAAGGTGCTGGGATTATAGGCATGAGCCTCTGCACCCAGCCATGATGTATGTGATTTGTAAAGTGAGATAACCATCTTGTTGTTTTGCTTTGTCATCTATGTTTAGATTGTATTCTGTAAATCCTCCACTGGAATAGTTTTTCCATCCAGACCCGAGTCTCATGAGCTACGACTAAGATGTAATCTTTCCCAAAGAAACATGCACTGTCAACAACATTTTTGACATACTTGATTGTTTACCATTGCTTTGCATGGAGGAGAATGAAATGGACCTTTTAGAATCAACTTGCCCAACAGTGGATCTGGGCCAGGCTGAGAAGAGGGTGCCAAGACTGACATTTGAGTCTAGACAATGATGTCTCTCAAAATACATTTTGCCCTGTGATTTTCCCCCAGCTCCTTAGTTTTCTAGCATAATTGATGACCTTTGTGGGCCAAAATCCAAAACCACTACACACAGGAAAAGGACTGTCAAGCAGCAATAGTATAATAATTCATGCGTTATTATTACCATTTAGAGAAAACACATATGCAGCACTGCAAGTCGTGATGGGCCCTTGAAAATCAACGTGTGTGCCAAATCCAGGTGGATGCTGTGACCTCCCAAAAGCTGTGAAGGTGTGCTATCACAGAGCGGAGGTGTGGCAAAGTCCAGATTCGAGAAAAGGCTGAAGTCAGCTTTAGTCCCTGACCTGGGATCTCAGCCTTAATCTCATGTTTAGAAGCGAGGCCCGTGTCACTGGCCATTGACATCCAGAAGAGAAACTCATGGAATGACAGCTGACAGAGAACAGATGCCTTCAGACTGGCAGATTCTTCTATCTTGTGTTAATGCATCTTTATGGGAATTTGCAATGTTCTCTAGGCAGGGGCCCAAGTGATAAGCACCAGAGCTTTGAAATCAGATAGTAGAAAGCAGGGTAGGCTGTGCTTTTGAAGTGCGTTTTCCTGGCAAAGGGAAGATGGCCCTCCTCATTCTGCCAAAGGGAATTCTAAGAGCCAAGATTACATAAGAGGATTGCGTCTTGGATGTTTTGAGGATGTGGGTTGAGGTATGCTTAGCTCTGGCTCAAGGATTTCAAAGTAACTGACTTGTTTTGTGTACTTTCAGCTCTCTGCAACTCCTGCTGAATTTTGGCATCGTTAGCAGAACAGGAGCAACTGGCATTGATAAACAGATTTTCTCTCGTACGGGTGCCTTGCCAGCACAGGAATGTGCAGTGGTCTTTCATCCTCTCAGCTTTCCTCTTGATACTGCATTGATCATTTCAAGAGCTTTCAGGAATGTGGGCCATGCTGACATTTTGCAATGTCTATTAGGAATTGAGATTTTAGGGAAACAACATCAAATGTTCTTAAGGTGAAGGGCTTTTTTTGTTGTTGTTGTTAATTGCCTATATTATGACAGTTTTGTACTTAATTATCACCAAATATCTAGTTGCTTGAAAACTGATTCTTTCTGAAAAATACAAAGCAACAAAAATATAAACTTAAATTTCTTAGCTTTAATATACCTTGGTTCACCTCCTCTAATTAATTAGCCATTCAACTCATTTGGTTAATATATAATACAATAACAAGTAGACATTTGGATAAGTTAGTGAATTTGGAACTTATACTTTTCAAAGCTGATACTTGTTTTCTCTTAGGTTTTTATTGTTGTATTGGTGCTATATGGTAAAGGCAGAAAAAATAAATAAAAAATCCATGGGATTGGAGAAGAAATTACGTTGATTAAAATGTGTCATTTTAGCCAGATGTTCTAGAAGGAAATGCATGGGTTGTGTCTTTAGAAATACTCTTGTGTTCTCCGCTGTGAGAACAGAAGACTTCTCTACATAGTCCTTTGTTCAAAACCCAAACTATAGGTTGACCAGTACTCTCACATTAAAAAGCAGGATTTGAAGGATACACTTGCCCTAAAGAGGTAACTCAGGACTCAAAATTTATAGATCAGTCTTACCTATGACATAAATCCATGGAGGAATAAAACTTTATTTGTAACTTAGGGGATGCAATATTCAGGTTAAATGTTATAAAAATACATGATGATGGACTCGCTACGCAGGAACCTGTGAGATGGTACCCTAGCTACTGAGAAGCATTTTATGACTAAAGGACCTTATGGGTTATTTGATGATTATTTACATTCTACCAGAACTGTTAAAGCCCTGAAATTTTGCTTTACACTTTTTTTTTTAAGATGGAACCTCACTCTGTCACCCAGACTGGAGTGCAGAGGCACTATCTCAGCTCGCTGCAACCTCCACCTCCCGATTCAAGCTCCTGATTCAATTCTCCTGCCTCAAGCAACTCTACTGCCTCTCCAGTAGCTATAATCCCAAATACTCCTGTAATCCCAAGTAGCTGGGTTACAGGTGCCAACCACCATACCCAGCTATTTTTTTTTTTTTTTTTTTTTTAAGTAGAGACACGGTTTCGCCATGTGGGCCAGGCTGGTCCTAAAATCCTGGCCTCAAATGATCTGCCCCTTCTTGGCCTCCCAAAGGGCTGGGATTACAGGCATGATCCACCATGTCTGGTCCCTTTACACTTATCTTTAATTATAATTACAATAAGAAATCACCATGACTCCCACTTATTAAGCTATTTTTATAAGCCCCATAGTGTGTTAAACACTTTACATGTGTTCTTACTTAACTGTTGCCCCAACTCCTTGGAGTCGATACTAGTTACTGCGTTTCGATATTATAAACACTGAAACTGAGTTTCGGAGGGAGTAAATAATTTCCCCATCCATGTGCAATCAGAGTCGTGCTAGGATTTGATTGTGCCCTATGGCAATCCAAAGTCCATGTTTCTACCTTTCCTGGGCTCTGCCTCCTCTGTCGTAAATTCAAGGCAGGGGGAAATGTAGTGCTGCCCCGACACACACCACAGCAGCAACTCCAGTCTCAATCTGAGATGATGACAGGTGACGTCTTACTTGGGATTTTGAATTTTATGCACTACACTGCCTGCACATGATAGAAATAATTGGAGTGTTGCAATATTCCCTGAAGGAATGTGGTCCCTTGTCTTCCCCCTATATATAGATCAGAGTCCTTAACAATGCCACGGCATTAGATTTAATTATAATCCAGATATCTATGGGCATAAGAAGGAGAGTTGTTCATTCGTTTTAACCTGCACCAAAGCAATGTTTATAAATCAAACAATGTCTGGAACCAGACAATTCAGATTATTTGGTAAATATTTTGTGTACATTGAAGTGCTTGGCTGCATGCTAGACGTTACAGAATCTGCAAAAAGAAGGAAAAGGGGACACTTGGACCCCTTGCGACTAATTACATGACAGAATGCATCCTTCACATTTCAAAAGCAATACAGAGAAAAGTACGTGATTTACAGCCAGAAGGCGACGCATGCCTGGGTTGCAAGAAGCCGCAGAGGAAGGGGACGGAATGTGAAGGGAGGGTCTGAGGCTGAGAAAAGGGATATCACTGACAATGGAATTATTTGGATGGATGACAGGGAGAAAAAAGTCATTTTTAACAAAACTGTTAATTTCTCTTTATATCACTTCCTTTCACCCGAGTTTCCCAACACAGAGAGCGATACTGTCCGATTGCCAAGTCCCCGTCAAGACATTTCAATGGTTTTGAAAATTCATTCTCCTTCTTGACTCTTATCCAACCTGGCCACTTTCCCATTTCCAAGCATGTGAAAGACGTGTGCCCCTTCAGCTTGGGGCAGACATAATATTTGCTTTTCTCCAGACCCTCCCAGCAGACCCACAAACCTTCTCCTTCATAGGAGGCTCCAGGTCGTTATTGTTCAAGCTTTTGTCCCTCCCATTCATGAAGCTAAACAATCCCACCCCATTCATAAGGCTTCCCAGGAGTTTCTATTTTTACTGCCGCAATTCTCTACATCCTTTTCTTACAACCATTCGAGTCTGTCCCAGACAACCTCTTGTCTCTCCTGGCCTTGCCCTCCTCCTCTAATCATCCCGTCCCTCTTCTGCCTCCCCTGCTCCCTCATCTCATTCCCTTACTGCTTGTCGGAGCCTCGGAGGAACCCCAGCACTACTCCGCTATCCTAAGCTCACAAAGTCTTCTTCTTCTACTCTTATCTCATTTCTCAAACTGCTTTTTTTCTCAACCAAGATATTTCAGATCATTTAGAAGTGTTGTGTCCATTTCCTTACCTTTTCTATTTTTTAATCCAACTAAATTTGCCAGTCTATGACTCCCTCTTAGGCATCCCGTCATGAAACTCACCAACTCCCTCTCTCTCTCAGTAAGTCAAAAACGCATTCAGTATCCCTAATTCATCAAGCTGCATAGATCTGCGTAGCGTAACTTAAGTGTGCTCGGGATGCTTACCTTGGCCTACAGGTGAGTAAAATCACCTGATGCAAGTCCTATTTTATATAAAAACAGTGTGGAATATTTTATGTAGTTTATTGAATACTGTGCTGATGGTGAAAAACAGAGTGATTGCATAGGTATAATCAAAAGTCAAAACATTATAACTTGAACTCTCACAAGTCAGAACCTATGACTTTACCATAGTGCGCATACAACCCACACGACCATGACCACGCCGATTTTTCTTTTTCTTTTTTCTTTCTTTTCTTTTTTTTGAGATGGTGTTTCACTCTTGTGGCCCAGGCTGGAGTGCAGTGGTGCCATCTCGGCTCCCTGCAACCTCTGCTTCCTGGGTTGAAGCAATTCTCCTGCCTCAGCCTCCCGAGTAGCTGGGGTTACAGGCACCTGCCACTAGGCCTGGCTAATTTTTTGTATTTTTTTTTAAATAGAGATTGGGTTTGGGGGTTTCAGCATGTTGGCCAGGCTGGTCTCGAACTCCTGATCTCAGATGATCCACCAGCCTCGGCCTCCCAAAGTGCTGGGATTATAGGAACAATGCCGTTTTTTACTTTCAGCACAGTGTTCAATAGACTACATAAACTATTTAACACTTGCTTGTGTTGAATGATCTTGACCAACTATAGGCTAATTGAAGTGTTTTGAGCATGTTTAAGGTAGGCAAGGCTAAGCTATGATGTTTAGCAGATGAGGTATACCAAATGCATTTTCAGCCTAAAATATTTTCAACTAAAGATGGATTTATTGTGATGTAACTTTACTGTTAGTTGAGAAGCATATGTGTATGTGTGTACAGATACCTATATAGAGAGATATCTATAGATATAAATATATAGACAGACAGATGATAGGTAGGTAGATCGATAGATAGATAGATAGATAGATAGATAGATAGATAGATAGATAAATAGATAGATAGAGTATGAGGGAGAGAGAGGTCAATAGAGCAAATCTTGCTTTAGGAAAATCTGAAACATCTTAAATATCCCGTGGAAACGGGATGGTGAAGTAGGCGGTTCTGGCAATGCTATAAGTACCTGAGGCTGTGTAATTCATAAGAAAAGAGATCTAATTGTCTCATGGTTCTGCAGGATGTACAGGAAGCATAGGGCTGACATCAGCTTCTGGGGAGGCCTCAGAAAGTTTCCAATCATGGGGTAAGACAAAGGGGGAGCAGGTGTCTCACATGGCAGGAATGGGAGCTAGAGGGTTGGGGGAGGTGTCAACGGATTTAAACAACCAGATCTCACAAGAAATCATTCACTATTGCAAGAACAGCACCACGGAAGGATGGTGCTAAACCAATCATAAGAAATGCACCTCCATGATCCAATCATCTCCCACCAGGCCCCACCTCCAACACTGGGGATTACATTTTAACATGACTTTTGGGGGAACGAATATCCAAACTATTTCAGTTAACAATGGGTTAATAAAGCCAAGTCGACTCTTATGTGAACATCGTTGGACACTTGTCAAGATATTAGGGAAGAATGCTGAGAGAGCGGGTGGAGCGAGCACACGGAAAGAAGCAGAGATGAGAGCGCTCTCCACCCTCACAGCACCATGAGGGACATAGCCTTGACCTTGATGTTCCCACAGGAACTCAGGGTGCTGATCTTGTAATGCTGACATCATCATTTTTCTGAACAAGTCCAGGTGAGTGTCTACTGCCTGTAAACAAAAGAGGCGTGGCTAGAACGAAAATCTCTCTAGGTGAAGAATCGTGATGCAGATTGGCTTTTATTTATTAGGTCAACTTTGTAAAAGATAAGCACACAAGAAAGAAAACTGGAAGCATGGCCAGAAATTATAGCATCAGTTCCACTAGGGTGGGGGGAATAATGGGAGCTGTCCTCCAATCTTTTTCAAATTTTCTGTATATTAATTTAATAATGAAAATAGTTTTGTAAAGAAGGCACAATATAAAATCTTGTGAAATCCGACAGTGGAAGTCATTCTCCAGATTGAAATATTGGCTGTCATTTTATAGAGGAATAAAATGAAGACATCCCCTAGTGCACATGGGTGTCTCTACAAGGCTTTGGTGTTTGAATATTCAGGGGTACAGAAAAATGTAAGGTGTTAACAAGCACTGCTCACTGATGCTCAGACAGAAACACAAATAAATCATTGTGAAACTACTGCAAAGGGCAGGGTGTAAGTGTGACCTTACATTTAAAAAATCTTAATTAAAATAAGTAATATTTATCTTAAACCGGTCGAAGCATATTTAGAGATTTGAGTGGGATCTGCGTCTTAGACCATCTGTATATTGTGAGAAAATAAGAGTCAGTGAAAGGATCAGTTAATTGCTTTATTTGGATTTAATGGGTGTTTTGTTTTTTAGACTCTTTTCTGTCAATTAATTTATTGGTTAAGCATCTTATAAAAATTTTAGAAGTAACTTAATAATTTGTGATTGGCATTCATTAAAAGTATACTTCTGTCGTGTGGCTACTAATCCCATGTATTAGCCTGGACGCACCAATAAGGACACACACATCCCCATTGCATCCTCCCATTTTTCTGGAGAATGTTCTGCTTTCCTCTCCAGGTTCTACTCCTGCAAGACCCTCATGAAGTCCTGAGGTTGCCTCCGTGCACGTTCACAGGGAGCTGGAAAGCAGACAGACCCCGTGAGGCTGGAGGGCTTCATTCAGAAACACGTGAAGCCTCTCAGTAGGATGCTGCAGGGCAGAGACCTGGTTCCACAGCTGACTCCAAGCCTGGCTAAGGAGCCCCTGGGCTGTGGATACACCAGCTATAGCCGCTCATCAAGTGCAGGGCACCGGATTCCCGAATTCTGCTGAGCCCTTTACTGTGGTCTGGTCACTGACACTGGTGCAGAACTGGTCCTGAACAAAGTCACTGTTTAACTTTGTCAAGGATATTTTCATGCCCAAATTGAGCTCAGGTGCCCTCCAATAGTTCCTCAAATGTTCTCCCACAGCCACCATCCCCAGCACACGGGACTGGATACCCAGGTTGAGAGAGGCTCCAGCACTCCCACACCATGAACCCAAAGCCATCCTACTTCAACCTTCAGGCTTAGGGGAAGGCCTTACTCACTGAGTCCTGTTTCTTCCCACCCCAACTGTGACTCTATTTCAGATGCTTGTGCTCCACCTCGGCCTTTGTGTGGGCCAAATCTGTCCACCTCAGGGGGTTTCCTTAAGTTTGAATTCTCAAGGAAGCCTTTGGGATCTCAATCTTTTCCACTCAAAATGCCTTGATTTTTGCCAAGTGAGGTGGCTCACGCCTGTAATCCCAGCACTTTGGGAGGCAAGGGCGGGTGGATCATCTGAGGTTGGGAGTTTGAGACCAGCCTGACCAACATGGGGAAATCCCATCTCTACTAAAAATACAAAATTAGCCAGGCATGGTGGTGCATGCCTGTAATCCCAGCTACTTGGGAGGCTGAGGCAGGAGAATTGCTTGAACCCAGGACGCGGAGGTTGCTGTGAGCCAAGAGTGCACCACTGCACTCCAGCCTGGGCAACAAGAGCGAAACTCCGTCTCAAAAAAATAAAAAAGCCTTAATTTTTTAATGCAAATTACCCCTCTCAGTAACCAGAATTCTAAGCATTTTTCTTGCAGAATAAAATTAAAATTGTATTTATTTACTAAATATTCCAGTGAATCTAAATTGAAGAGGCCAGAAGACCCTGTGGGTGTGTTCTGTGCTTCTCCTGGGCATCCCTCTTACGAACTCTTGGGATGGGACTTCTCTTCTTTACTGGGCACAGCAGACAAAGCGTCTGAATCTGGGTGTGATCAACCTCCAAGAAGTTAATAATTGCCCTTTAGTGTGGGATTCAGAAAAGCCCAGTGCCTGGAGGGACCTAAGAAAGAACGTTTAGTTCCTGCAGAGCACTGGGTTCCTGGAGGCCCCTCTACTCCTCCACTGCTTCCACCCTCCCTGGCTGGGGCTCAACTACTGAGACGGTTTTGTCACTGTGTTTTAGGCTTGTTTTCTAGAGGAAGTATGTGATCTATGGCATTAAAATATTTGTGCCATGATCCAGAAAATTATGAGTTCAATAAACCTTTCAATATAGCAATTTTCATACCACGAAATAAAAAGAAATGAATTAAAAGTGAAAACGTGAGGTATTTGGACATAAAGATGGGAGCAGTAGACACCAGGGACTAACTAGTACAGGAGGGAGGGAGAGAGGCATGGACTGAAAAACTACCTGCTGGATACAATGCTCACTACCTGGGTCACAGGATCTGTATCCGAAATCTCAGCATCACGCAATCGCAATATACCCGTGTAACACACCTGCATGTGTAAATAAAATTGACAGGAAAAAAAGTAACTACTTAAAGGTGAACTATTAGAACATAACTCAGTGATAAGCTGGGAACAACTGCTGTCCACGAAGCATAGAACGGTTCACGGACTAGGTCATTTTCTTGGTGATGTCTGAACATTGAGCCACAGCACTCATTGGAGGAGATCGTTCAGAGGGCGCTCTGACACAGCCACTAGGTCAGGCTTCTTGTAAAACAGAACCGGGGAACACACTGGATTGGATGCACCCAGCACGTATGCACACATTGTATGATTAGAAAGCAGAATACTACAGCATATAGTTCTTTATTTGCGTTATCATTTTCCTTGTCAGCATAAATTCTACAATTGTGGGCACAATTTTAAAAGACATCTATCAGAATTGAACTAGCACGATCCTTCGTGTTTCAGTTTACATCATATCCTGTTATTAATTCTGTAATGGTAGACATCAAAAATCACAGTGGCCTCATAGGTAGGTGTCCAGCCATTTTCGGAAGTCTTTGTCCTGAAATTCTTGGATGATTTCCGAGAATGTAATTTATTTTTAAATGCTTGATTTCCTTCTATGCATATACACATATATAAATATTGTTTATACATATACATGTGTGTATATGTATGTGCATATTTATATTTGTATGTATGAACATATAGACACACATATACCTTAACTTGAGAGAATGGAGATTTCAGCAGAGAGGAGAGAGTTGTAGAGCCATGGCCATGAGACGTGTGTTTATTTGTAAATGACCTTTGATCCCTTCAAATGTAGAGAAATATAAAGGACATTTGATGGCCATAGACTTGGAAAGATATTTTTTTTAAATACAATTATCTTGCTATATTTTGGTCTTTGATAAAAGTCAATTTTAGAACAATGGAGGAATGTATCTGGAAGACATTTAGGCTATGAAAGCTGAGTTTTGTTGAGATTTATGGGCAGAGAAACCTTCCCTTTTGACTATTGTTCTGCAGGGTCAGAGGCAAATCGATCAGTTCTAGTGTTTTTGAAGAAAAATTACTCTCTTTGTGGTTGACGAGCTTCTGGGAGGCAGGAATTGTCCCAGTCATCTCCAGCACCCAAAGGAATGCCAAGCATTTAATAAGCATCCCACAGATTTTTCTTGAATGAATAAAAAAATGTAAGATGTTCTACCTATACATGGTACTACCTGTTTCTAGGCATAGTTCATGCCCCATTTAATTCGGTTTCAGAAAGTAGCCTTTAATGATTGATATGACCAGACTGTGAAACACACAGTATCTTGAAAAATCCTAGTGAAAACATAAAAATTATCTGGGAAACCCGTAATGGGAGAAATGGCTCAGAGTCCGTGATTTTACAGTCTAGAAGAGCACAGGCTACTAGGACGATGATAGTGCTCTTCATGTAATGAATGTGGCTTGGCCACACGAGCCGGGAAGCTTCAGGCTCTATCACTGAACCAACCAGTGGAAATTATAAGGATGTATAATTTAGGCATAAGCATACTCTGATATTTATTTTCCAACCTTAGAACAGGCTATCGCACGAGGTAGGGAACATTAGTGGAAGCATTCTAATGAAAGTTAGATGACAATTTGAGGCACGGCTGAGCATAGTGGCTCATGCCTGTAATCCCAGCACTTTGGGAGGCTGAGGCGGGTGGATTGCTTGAGGTCAGGAATTTGAGACCAATCTGACCAACATGCTGAAACCCTGCCTCTACTAAAAATACAAAAATTAGCCAGGTGTGGTGGCGCAGGCCTGTAATCCCAGCTACTTGGGAGACTAAGGCAAGAGAATTGCTTGGACTCGGGAGGTGGAGGTTGCAGTGAGCTGGGATCTCACCACTGTACTCCAGCCTGGACAACAGAGCTCTGTCTAAAAAAACAAAACAAAAAAACAAAACAAAACAAAATTGAGGTATGTATTGTGGAGACTACTTCTGTATCAGATGAGAAGGAGGAGACCTCAGATCCAGTGTCTTAGAAAAAACAGTGTCTTTCTCCTTTCTAATCACACGGAAGGGGCTGATGCCACAGGTGTGGGTCCTGCCCCACACATCTACACTAGGAGTCTTGCTGTTTTACCCAGCTGCTTTGTGGCATCTATCAAATACGAGTCATTAGCTTGCTGGGAGTCCAGGCGGCAGAAAAGAGAAACAGCATTATTTCAGCCAAGTGGTTTGCCTCTGTGTTGAGGACGACCTTGACATTTCACAGACTTTATCCATTTACATTGCTCTGACCCAAACCTCATTACGAAGGCACCTCCACTGAGCAGAGGGTAGAAGCTTTGTCTCCAGCTGGGGGATCAGGCATCTCACAAAAATCCCTTCCCTATAGGAGAAAGGAAGGCTGGATTTAGGGGAAAACCTGGGCAGTGGTCTGTATTATACAACAGAAAACAATGGGGTCTCTTACTCAAATACTACTGCAATCCTGCATGTGCGTTCATTTATTTGTTCTTTTAACAAATATTTATGGATTAGCTACTATGTATGCAGTACTGTGTTAGTTACTGAGATATGCATACAGATAAAATATGCTTCCCGCTTTCAATAAGCTCACATTATATTTTTAAAGTATCTTGAAAAATAGCTGTAACTTAAAAACAACAACAAATAACCTAATTCAAAACTGACAGAAATATTTGAATACACATGTCTCCAAAGAAGATATACTAACAGCCAAAAGGCACCTAAAAAGATGTTCAACCTCACTAATCATTAGGTAAGTCAAATCAAAACTACCATGAGATGCCACCCTACACCCATTGGGATGGCTGCCATCAGAACACCAGGAATGAAAATGTGTTGGTGAAGATGCGGAGACACTGGAACTCTTGTGCACTGCCGTTGGGAATGGAAAATGGTGCAGTCACTGTGTAAAATAGCATGGTGGTTCCTCAAAAAGCTGAAAGTAGAATTACCCTGTGATCTAGCAAGTCTACCTATAGGTCTAAAAGCAGGCTTTCGGCAGGGTGTGGTTGTTCACATCTGTTATCCCAGTATTTAGGGAGGCTGAGGTTAGAGGATCCCTTGAGCTCGGAGTTTAAGGTTGCAGGGAGCTATGATTGTGCCACTGCACTCCAGCCTGGGCACAGAGCAAGACCCTGTCTTGAAGTAAATCAATAAATTAAATAAAGTAGGATCTTGAAGGCATACTTGTATAGTCATTTTCATAGTACTATTCATAATAAGTAAAATGGAAGCAACCCAAATATCTATTGACTTATGAATCGATAAGCAAACTGTGGTCTATTTATACAATAGAATATTATTCATCCTAAAAAGGAAGAAAATTCATACATATGTTACGGCATGGATGAATCTTGATGACATTATGCTGAGTAAAGTAAGCCACTCACAGAAAGACAAATACTGAGGATTCCATTTACATGAGATACTTGGAGTAGTCAAAATCACTGAAATAGAAAGCAGAAGAGAAAGTGGTCATATAATGGGTACAGAGCTTTGATTGGGCAAAATGGAAAGAGCTATGGAAATAGATGGTGTTGGTTGTTGCACAATATTATGAAGGTATTTAATAACACTGAACTGCACACTCAAAATGGTTAAGCTAGTACCTTTATGTTATGCATATTTTACCACAATAAACAGTTGGAAAAATAGCTATAATTCATTGATTTATGTGCAATCTATAAGCAAATTTAAAGTACAATGAGCAAGAAAAAACACAGTCTCAAAAAGGACAATGACAATGACATTTAAAGTGTCTTAAGAGTGAGAAAAAGAATCCCATTAGCGTTTAAGGAGGAAATAGTATTCTGGGCAGAGGAAAGTACTTGCAAAGCCCAAAAGCATGAAATAGCACATCGCATTTCCAGAAATGGAGAAATGAATGGAAATGGGGATAAGGAGAAACATGGAATGACTCATTCCACCACGGGAAGAAACGTGAACTTGATTCCCAAAGTCATGAACAGTCATTCAAATAATTTCTAAGTGGGATAGGCTAAGATTTGCATTTAATAAAACTAGCTGACCTTAAAGATATGGATAACAACAACTTTCAGGTAAGGAATGATAAAGACAGAGACAAAGGTCCCGTTTGTGTGAGGTTTTCTAGGCGTGATTGTCAGTGTTATATAACATGTTGCATTATTTCCACTCGTTGCCTTTATGTCTGCATATAAAGGCTGACTAGGCTAGGGCTTGGAGGACTTCACATGATTTATAATGTACTTAGCACATTGCAAACACTTAATAAATAGCAGTGGAATAAATATGTAGACTGAATTTGTAGATCTCTCAGTCTTCCTCACAGCCAGCTTAGAAACATTTAATGTAAGTAATCTCCCTATAAATAGGTTGTGATAATCCATATAAAGTTGTGAAATATGGGCAAAATTCAGTTTCATAAACATTTCACTTTTAAATAAGTAGAATGAATTAAAAAATACATTCCCCACGCGAAGTAAAATATTAGTTCAGCTTGACAAAATTTTTCAGTGTTTGTTATAGTCTACACAATGTACATCTATTAACCTGAATATCTACAACTTTTTCAATCCTGTTGCATTTTTGGTGATTATGCTTTACTTAAGTGCTAAATGAGGCAAACCAAGTGGATTTGGCCCTGCTCTGTTTCAACATTGTATTTACAAATAAAGATTGAATATATTCAAGTTGTATATACACCCACTATGGAAAACCACATCCAGGTTCCTCAAAAAAAATTGCCAGCAATCCCACCTCTTGGTATATACCCAAAGGAAATCAGTAGGTGAAAGAGATACCTGCACTTCCATGTTCATTGCAGCAGTGTTCTCAGTAGCCAAGATATGGAATTAACCTGTGTCCATCAACGGATGGATGGATAATTGAACGGTGGCGTACACATACACACATTGTTGGTCAGATTGATTGAGTGGCTGACCAAATGGGAACATTTGCCAGCAACCTGTCAGGGGTAAGAATCTGGGATACATTTTTTGAGAGACAATCATTGAGAAATCTTTCACGTCTTCCTATCTAGGCTTTAACAGCAATTTGCTTAGATGTATTTAAATGTTAAATAGCAAAGATAAAGACCTTCTCTCCTTCCCAGAAAGGATGTGTTTACACCCCGGTGTGCTACAGGTAGTATCTCTCCATGGAGGGGAGGGTGGCAGGGTGACCAGCAGCCCACGTCAGATGGGGGTGTCCTCGGCGGGGCTACACCCTGTGTGCAGCCCCTTTCTGCCCCTGCCCCTGCACCCTCTCATCGGGGTTAGGGACAGGGAGAATCAGGGTGAGCGGGAAGCTCCCGCTGTCCACTGTGTTCTTGGTAACAAATTTCCCAGGTCCACTGGGCTCATTGTCTCTTTACCAGCTGGTTCAAAGTGTGACGAGCTGACCCAGCAATGACATTCAGGAAGCTCAGGAACTGCTCGACTGCCTCACAGTTCTTAGCTTATACCATGTGGGACCTTGTGCAGGCTGGGCTGGGGCAAGAACTGAGGGCCTCAGTTTGGCAGCTGTGAAATACATGAGTAGTTCTTTATTCGGACGTGCAGAATCCCAGCGCTATCAGATTGTCCTGTCAGCCTGTTTCCTTCAATCTATGGTCAAATACACCCCACCGTCACCTCTACTAAGGTTTTTTTTTTTCATTCCAAGGGATAAATTTCATTTATTTCAGGACCACCTATATATATATATATATATACACACACACACACACACACATATATATGTATATACCCTACCATTACTCTCTTGTAAAATTTTAGGGTGCCCTCCATTTAAATACACACACACACATACATGTATATACCCTATCATTATTCTCTTGTAAAATTTTAGGGTGCCCTCCATTAAATACACACACACACACACACACACACATATGCATATAATTATTGTGTGAATGTGTGCTAGATTCTCTGGAAGAAACATTAATTTTTTTTACTTTCTCTTAAATACAAATCACAGTCCTTTACTTGGAGGCTCAGTGTGAAAAGTCAGCCCTATGAGAAACATGAAAACCTGCCACAGGACCTCCAAGTGGAATCCCTGCTTTTGTCATCATTCCTTTTTCCTCAAAGGGAGGTTACCATCTCAGTGATTGTTATGGTGGGGTATTATCTAAATTTCTATTTCTTTCAAATAACATAAGCCTGTTGCCTTATAAGAAAAATATGAAGGCAACAGAGCAGATCTCCCTTGAGATGGAATAGAATCCTGTCTCCTCTGCCTGTTTATGCAATGAGAACGAAGTTGGCATTTCCCTGAGGTAGGATGCAGAGGTTGGGCATTTGAGGTGAATAGAGTCAAATTTTAATTCTGCATTGCATTGAATTTAAAATCTTGAGGGTTTTCCTGGAGCTTATGCTCTCAGAAACGGAAGCTCTACCCTTCGGACTCTACTTACATATTGCAATCTCCAAGGACATCAAGCTCTCACATTTCTAAATCCTCTTTTTCACCTTTATTTATTTTCCTCTTTTTTTTTTTTTTTTTGCCTTAGCACTTATCGCCTTCTCACATATTGTATGATTTACTTGTTTATTGTATTTATTGATTGTTTCCTGTTTCTACCTTATCAGAAAGTCAATTCAACAAGAGCAGAGGTCTTTGTCCATCCCATTCTCCAGTGGAATCCAAAGTGCCCAGGACGATGCGTGGCATACAGCAGGAGTCTCATAAATATTCACCGACAGAATAAATGACACTTGTGTTTCTATTCTGGAAGACACTTAAAATCCTGTGTATAAGCAATACATGGATTAGTTGCATTAGTTTCAGGTAAACTGATTATCGGAAAAGTGGTCTCATCCTCAGAAATCCTGTCTCACAGGAATTCAACAATGGTTATAAGGACAGCATATTTGTACTATGGACAATTGTGCCCTAGAGACTGAATCGCAACCCACCAGGTCCATAGAAAAAGGAAGTCCTTAATAAGGCACAGGAATCCCACCCTGTGTTCAGCGCTGGGGACACCTGGGTGGTGATGACACACCAGGGCTGTCAGACAGCGCCTCTGTAACATCGATGACAGTTTCCATTTTTGCCTTTGCCTCTGCCGGGTGCAGGATCCCGTGGGGTGCCTTTGCCAGTGGTTTTCCAGTTCACTTCTCATTCAGCCGGTCACAGGCAAACCTTGAGTTTTCGCTGATTCCGGAGAGACTCTCCTTGCAGGGCTGTGACAGAAAGCAGCATCAGACAGAGCCCTGAGAGGCAGGCTGTGAGGACAGGAGGACGGCACGCACATTCTAGCTCCAGGATGCCTTTCACAGAACCAGCGTCAGGGTTTGTTGGGTGGTGATTTAAATTTGTTTTTAAAGATGTTGTTGATGTTCTGGTTATGGTGCGTCCTAGTTCTACAGGAGGTTATAGACTTATCATCACTCCAGTAATTGCCAGAATGGCAACTGATAGTGTGAGAAAGAGGCAATTTTGGCAGCAATTTAACTGGATAAGATCTGCAATGACTCTCTAGCAGGCAGATAACATAGTGAAAACACTTCTCTGATTCTCAAACCACTCAATTTACGATGTCCGCTGCTTATTAGATGCCTAATTCAGTGGTGTTTTTCTTCTCCGTAGTTTTGCATTCAAACTCAGTCGGTAAACGCGTAATCCAATATTCCACATTTTGAGAATAGACTTAAATGGAGAAATAAAATGTAGAAAATCAATTATGACAACATCAAGAGTTTAATGGGATTTCTCATTCAAACTAAAAATACAAAGTTCAGGGGATCCCTGGAACTTTTTCCATTTAATTTTAGGGAGTTCAATTTTTATGCCATCCCCTCATCAGTTTTCTGTATTTTGATATTGATGCCTTATTCTCACTGAAGGCTGCATCTTCACTGGATACATGCCACATTGTGGTGTTTTGGTGGCCTTGGTTACATTTAGCCGTAAAGATTACAGAAGGATGAATCAATTCAGATTATCTCTTAAAATGTAACTGGAATACTCCTTATTTTGAAGATGGAAAAATGTAAAAGGTCTTTATTGGCTTTTGATCCTGGTTTATGGTCTGATAAAGTTCTAACAGTTTCACCATGTTTCAGAGAAGTATTTGAAAATTATTAAAATAAAACTTGATTTCTTTAATCTTTTTTTTTCCTATAAAGGCTAAGAAAGTTCGACCAAATTTGAAAATAACATTTCTAGCAAGTAATAGGGTCCTCTGTTAACTTTTTTTTTTTTTTTTTTTTTTTTTTGAGACAGAGTCTCACGTTGTGGCTCAGGCTGGAGTGCAGTAGCACGATCTCAGCCCACTGCCACCTCCGCCTCCCAGGTTCAAACAATTATCCTGCCTTAGCCTCTGGAACATCTGGTATTACAGGTGTGCACCACCATGCCAGGCTAATTTTTGTATTTTTCATAGAGATGGGGTTTCACCATGTGGGCCAGGCTGGTCTCGAACTCCCGACCTCAGGTGATCCATCCACCTCAGCCTCCCAAAGTGCTGGGATTACAGGCATGAGCCATCTCGCCTGGCCTCTTAACTTTTGAAGAAACCTCTTCTGGCAACTTTTTCTGAGATGAAATACTCTATTAAAACAACATAATTATGGAGAATTTGCTTGAACCTCAGAATTAAAGAGAAACAGACTTCAATGTTTCCACTTGCCAAAATAAAAAAAAAAAAAAAAAGCCAGTCTTTTCTTTCCACGAATATATGATTTTTCACAGTTTATTAACTTCTTTCTAAGCCTCAGTTTTATCATTTTTCTCGTAGGTGGCGTCTCCTGCATGGGTTCTCATTAGGATTAATTGAGATGTTATCTGTGGAGCGTTTAGCACAGTTCCTGACAAAGGGGAAAAATTCAGGGGATGCCCCTCTTTTTGTGTTAGAAAGCTGCTTGGTAAATTTACTGCAAGTTCTACAAACGTGATTGTGAGGCGATTGTTATCACAGCATAAATATTACAATAATAGAATCATTTCCAATACATCTTCCAATGACACCAAAGGAAAATATACTGATGTTTTATTGCTGACATGTAGAAAAGCTGATTTGTCTATATTTACTTTGCAACTGGTTGTCTCACTGACCTCTCTCACCACATCTATCACTTTTAAATATGTGGTTTCTTCATATTTTAATGCCTCCAAAATCAAGTCATGGTTTATAGTCAATGTCAGAAACCATGTACTCTCCGCAGCCGTCGTTGGAGAAGATAGGTCCTGGCAGACCTGTCATTGCTGGGACATGGTTTTCATCTGGGCGTGGCAGCCGTCCATTCACTTGGCCGTCAATGTGAGGTATCTCCATTGGTAGCACTTGGATGCAGTTGCAATTTAAATTAAATTTGGATGGAACATTATTACTTGTCTGCAAAATGATTACAGATGATAAAATATGGAGACAAAAATGTATTATATGTACAGTCAGTGCTTCTACATACCAATGTATGTAGTAATGTAGTACTGATTTGTAAATATCTCCAGTAGATCATGCCGTTGTTAAATGCAGAGAGGTTGTTGTAACAGATTCATGCATCAAGACAGACTCTCACTAGGTGCTAAATATCTGTCTAAAGTTTCCAGTGTCTTCCAAGAAAAAAGTATTAGCTTGTGCCCTGATGTAATTCAATTAAAAAATAAATAAATCTACAGTCTTGATCAAATTGGAAATATAAAGAAGACTATCATTTTGAATAATTCTTGAAATTATACAGTTAATCTGAAAGATTATGACTACAGGTTACCAAAACCAACACGTCCCCATGAAGATATGCATAATTGCAAAAGACCAAACATCTCTTGGAAGAATCTCTAGACTATGAAATGAACATTGATTATGCCTTGCAGAGGAAGGCAGTATACATTGTATAGGTAAACATTTTTATTGCCTCCCAGAAAAACGTATAAAATTATTTCAGTGCTTCAATTTTTCTATAATTGGCTATTATCAAAGTGATTTTATTTTATTTTATTTTATTTTATTTTATTTTATTTTATTTTATTTTATTTTATTTTATTTTATTTTATTTTATTTTTGAGACCAAGTCACACTCTTGTCACCCAGGCTGGAGTGCAATGGTGCGATCTCAGCTCACTGCAATCTCCACCTCCAGGGTTCAAGCAATTCTCCTGCCTCAGCCTCCTGAGTAGCTGGGATTGCAGGACCCCGCCACCATACCCAGCTTATTTTTATATTTTGAGTAGAGATGGGGTTTCACCATGCTGGCCAGACTGGTCTCGAACTCCTGACTTCAGGTGATCCACCTGCCTCAGCCTCCCAAAGTGCTGGGATTATAGGCATGAGCCACTGTCCCCGGCCTCAAAGTGATTTTAAATATTTAAATTGATTACATTTTGGAATCAAGAAACTGCAGCCATTTTAAGTTTTGTTTTTGTTTTCTTCAGTTCTCTAGATAGCTTGACCCATCAGCCTTAGTGAAAGGGCAGCCCTGCAGAGAATTAAAACCATGAATTCCAGCGTCAGAAGGCTTGTATTTTAATCCTCACACCAATACTCATTGTTACCTGCTTATGATAAATTTGTGTATTGTTTTAATGTGGATCTTATCCCCCTATTAACTGGTGCTGATAATGCTTACACCCCGATTATCATATGATTGTATCATTGCAATGTGTCTGAAACCACACCATTTTCAGTTTTAAAAATAAAACATATTGGATTGCAAGCAAGTGAGAATGAAAATAGACAAGCATAACCATACACACACATTTTAAAGTATTGTACATTTAACAGATTCCTTATTGTATGATGTTTAATTGTCATAATAGAGCTAAATTAGCATATTTTGTTGGCATTCACTTTGGAGTTCTGCTGAGATAGGTGATTACAGCAAGTGAAGGTCAAGAGGCAGAAATTCAAACACGTCAGTGTCCTGTGTTCACCCCAAAGCTCCAGTTTTTGCTTCCTTAATCTTCATAACAGGAATGGCCACTCACACCCTGGAGGGCATTGCCCAACTCAGAACAGCCAGAGCAGAGCTGACCAAAACCTTGTCCAACACTCTGCCTATGTTTACACCTGCCTGGCAGCTACTGGTATCCAATGGCAAGAGCTGAGAACTTCCAATCCCATTCTGCCTTCTGCATGCCAAATTCTCCTAACGATATTCTTTGTGGTCCAAGAGACTTCGTTTCTTGCATTTGTGATGTTCTTATTGATCACGAAATTCAAAGATCAGCAGGATATGCCGATGTAGATACAATTTTGGGTTTATCTTTGTCTCTTTATTAGAAGTCCCTGGTTTTCTTAATATGAAGTCATTGGCAAGTTCCAGCTTTCTGCCCAAGGAAGAGACTACCGTATAAATGCTGAACTTCAAAAAGACTAATTAGTGAACCAAGTACAAATTGAGCCAAATAATTATATCATTCTCTTTGCTTAACTTTGGCTATAAATATTTTATTTTATGCATTTTTATGAGCTTATATCTAAAGTATGAAACTGAAATAACTGTCAGGATTGAAAGAAGAAAATGAGACAAATATTCTTCAAAGCCACATCCATATACCAATGCTCTGTAGAGTTTCACCCATATTTTTAAGCTAAAATCTAAATGAAATTGTGTTTGTCTGAGTTTCCCAAATTAGGTTATTGTGTCTATTTATGACAGGCAGTTCCTGTCATGTAATATGATTACATGGGCTTTATCAGAAGTGACACATTGGATGATTTATATGATGTGTCAGCCAGAAAGATACAAAGGAAGATAATTTCCTGTAATTACTTTTAAAAGAATTTTGAAAATGGATTTTAAATAAATAGTATGTGACTTGTATTTGAAGTAATTTTTAAATATCATTCCAAGACATTACTGAGAATGAAATAATCAAAGAGGTGGCATGTTAACAAGTCTTTTCTAATGGATTAAAACAATGAGTTTTAATTTTGAGTTTAAATAAACACATTGTTTGTTGTGTCATCTTCTGATGGTGTGACATTAGTAGGTGCAACTTTGGAATTGCTCAATGCTCACCCAGCAGAGAGAGGTGTTGCTGTGTCTCTCATTGTTTTGGTTGTGCCATTGTTTGTTCAAAACCTTAACTCATTTGTGCTCTTTGCTTTGCTGTTCATCCCCTACCCAAATCCTTCACACCTTTCACAGCCAGGAGAAAAAAGGTTATTGCCTAAAAGCCTTTCCTGACCATATTTGCCTCTATGGATCCCTGCCTTTTGAATAAATCCCTAGCCCTTGGGATCTCTGCCAGTGTTTTCACGTGGCTGTTTTGAATCCTTGGGACTACCACTGTGTGTCACAGCTAGCCCCATATGTAGTGGATTTCTCATACTTGTATATTATTTATTGCCATGACATGGAGCAACTTGCCCCAGACTGTTCTCTGACTTTTGCCAGTCTTTCTCCCTTTTGACATGGTGATTTATTTCATTTTAGTGGTTTATTTCACAACAGATCTGACATATATTCAGCATGGCAGAGGGAGAAAACAACAGGTCTTCAAAATCTCTGCGGTACAGGCCTGGGTTTAGAATATCATCTATTTTCCGAGGAATGTGGATTATTACGTGGGGATCATTTCCTTTATCTGTAAAGTGGGATTCATAGTACTCACCTCATTAGCTGGCCAACGCATTAACTGGCCAAGGCTCGGTCTTTTCACTAACTTCTGTAATGCCAGGATCTTGCATTTAGCACATTACCAGATGCAGTGGGTGCTCAAAAGAATCTGTTGAATAAAATAGCTGGGGTATGATTTTCACTTCCATCCTTAACATTATTAACTGTAATTCAGAATTCTTACCTGGCTACAATGCCTGGGTTAACATATTGCCCAGTTCAGTTGACTGCCCAAAGGCTCTACCAACAGCCGGTTTTGATTTATCAAAACTTAACTGAGTTATTAGATTCCTAGCTTTTTTTCCATGCATTTACGTTGTCTTCCAATTAAATGATAATTTCTCGTTAGTCATCATCCATGTATTTTCCTGTTTAAGCATTCACATTTGTCAATGGCACAGAGATTAGCACATAGTAGATGTTTATTGTTTATTGACTAATTAATGTAATGTACAGATGTGTTTCAGAAAAAAAATCCTTTTGATCTATGCAGGTGTTAAAAAAGGAAAGAAAATCGCTAACTTGCTATTTCTGTGTTGTGTGTTTCATAAGGGCAGGGGCTGTGTCTTGTGGTTCATCACTGTTTCTCAGGTTCCCAGAGTCTCAGGCGCTTGGCACACACTATGCCATCGATGATAGATGAGTGAATAGTTTTATGGAAATTGAGGATTATTGTTCACAATTTTGATGCATAATATCTTTCCCAATATCAGAGTAACTGTCATCAAATGGTCTGTCCGAAACTGCCCTGCCCTCAAAAGACCAGAATGCCTTGAAAAGTCATTTCCAGTAAGTTGACCATGGGGAAGTTGAGGCTTGGTTGATGGATGACTGTAGTTTATATTCATTGGGTAGTTTATAGACCCACTATAGCTCTCTATGTGTGTGGGTAGATGTGAGGGTTTCTCACAAGGCCTTTTCTAAGTTGGTTCCAACACCAGAAAATTATTTGAAGCCAAAAATAATTTCTTTTCAGTTTACGCCTTCTTAATCCACGTAACAGGAATTCTAATGAATCTCATCAGGTAACTGATATATGCAATAAAATAAGATCATTTTAAGACACCACTAATCTGACAACACCCTTAGTAGGATCACACGTTTCTACCAAAATTGAAAGCTTCTTGTAAATGTAGCGCCATCTTAAGAGATGAACAGATGGCAAAGCTTGGGACCTATAGACACCTGGGAAGGATCTTGCAAGCTCAAGTGGGAAATGTGTTTTAGAGATCAATGGTCAACTCTCCCATGTGCTCATGTTCAGAATCTCCTAGAAGCTCTTCACTTATAGCAGTGGCTCCACGACCTTTTTGGCACCAGGGACCAGTTTCATGGCAGACGATTTTTTTCATGGACTTGGGGGATGGTTTGGGATATAACTGTTTGGGATATAACTGTTCCACCTCAGATCATCAGGCATTAGATTCTCATAAGGAGTGTGCAACCTAAATCCCTTGCAGGTGCAATTTACAGTAGGGTTTGTGCTCCTATGAGAATCTAATGATGTTGCTGATTTGACAGGAGGCAGAACTCAGGTGGTAACACTCTCTTCTCCCTGCTGTGCCACCCGGTTTCTAACAGGCCACAGACTAGTACTGGTCCATGGCCCAGGGGCTGGAGACCTCTGACTTAAAGTAAAAATACGTGGAAATTGTTTCTTAAGAGAAAGATAATTTCTTCTAAGAAAGGATAATTTCCGCATCATATGAAGAAAGACCTGTTTTTATTAATGCTTTAACTACTTTATTGTTACTAAAAGACCAGATGTACAATATTCAACTTGATTTTTTCATGAAGGTTGTGAAATACGTTATCATGCTGAACTTGGACATCTCTATGTAGCAAGAAGGGCCTACATAGAACATGGAGGCTCTTCTTTGTGTTCTGTTTGTGACATGTCGGTGCTTTTCCATGGCTGACCCACTGTTAAACAGAATACTGGGATGTAATTTTGCCTAATTGTAGGGGTGTATAAATGCAGTCATCTTAAAAGCATTCTACACACCCTCGCTAAAAGAGGACTGCATTAGTACACAGGAAATGTTCTTTTTATTTATTTAAACTTCAAGTTCCTTATTAGCAGTTGTAGCATAGTAAAGATTTATTCTTCAGTAATATCCAAAGACTCCATTTACCAAATTTTTATTCTTTACTTTAATGAAACTTGTCTGTAGGGCTTTTAAAATTCATTTATAAAGTTGGAAATATATTCAGCTCTGCTGTCGTAGAGATAGATGGCCACATTATTACTTGTCTATCAAATGTAAGTAGGGCTGTTAATAATGGAGAGACAACTACGAAAGCTTCCACACATGGGTGTTTCCTTTGCAGGAAATTGCAGTTCTAACCCCTGCATTCCTCTTGGAATCAATTACCTGACTTTGCAAGGATTATGAAATAGCTTACTTTTATAGTTAGGGGTACAAGACCTAAGTTAATGTTCTTCAAAACGTTGCCTCTAAGAAGGCAAGTGAAGCTGAAGACTATAAACATGAAGAGGATGTAATCATGACACCTGAAGCAGGGTGGTGCCAGTCCATTCTGTCCACTCCATAAGGTTAGCCCTCATTCCATTCCGTCCCATGTACGTATTTCCACGTGATGCTGAGATCAGGGCAGGAGTCAAATAAGTGAAGAACTGCAGGGTGTTGTAAAAAGATCAGACTACGGCCAGGCGCAGTGGCTCATGCCTGTAATTCTAGCACTTTCGGAGGCCGAAGAGGGTGGATCACGAGGTCAGGAGTTCGAGACCAGTCTGACCAACATGGTGAAACCCCGTCTCTACCAAAAATACAAAAATTAGCTGGGCATAGTGGTGTGCGCCTGTAATCCCAGGTACTCAGGAGGCTGAGGGAAGAGGATCACTTGAACCCGGGAGGTGGAGGTTGCAGTGAGCGGAGATCGCACCACTGCACTCTAGCCTGGGTGACGGAGCGAGACTCCATCTCAGTAAAATAAAATAAAATAAAATAAAATAAATAAAATTAAATTAAATTAAAATAAAATAAAATAAAGTAAAATAAATCAGACTCCTTCTCAGCCCGTAAAGTATTGATACATATTTGGAAATACCTTCCTTTTTCTCAGCCTCAGCAATAGAGTCTAGAAATAGAATGCAATAAGAGAAATAGTGTTAGAATACATTAAAAAAGGATTTTCCAGACTAGACAGTCCAATTTTTTAAATATCTATATATAGGTGTAACTAAGTCCCTATTTTAGCTATCTTTACCCCTCTATCTTAGGGTAAACCAGTGAGTCAATACAACCCTAGAATTTCCCAAATGTGAACTGGAGATGCACTATCCAACAATAGGTAATACCTATGAAAACTGTTGAGACATGTTATCAGTTACTATGCCTGTGGTAGGCACCCTTCCTGCTGTAGTAGATACAACAGTAATGTACAAAAAGGACACCTGAAACATTACTAGTGCTATGAAGCTCATCTGGATCTCCGAGAAAAGAGAAGTCATTATGGGTTGGTTCCCACAGCAAAGCGTTCGTGCAAAAGTGAAACTGGAATTAGCCCCTGAAGATGAGTGTTGAATGTAGAGAGATTGACAAGGATGCTGAAGAATTTAGTAATATTTGAATTATGTATTAGGTCCAAAAAAAGATGACTCAATCAAGAAAAAAATAAACATCTTTTTTTAAATTCATTTCATTGTTGAAAGAACAATAGTTGGCTTGTTTTAAAATTTTCCTTTTAAGTCATTTTCTTCTGGTTAGTTTTCAAATATTGGGTATTTCAAGACTTTACTCATGAGAAAATCAGCAATAATATGTTCATTTATTTTCATAAACTAAAGAAGATAACACTGACACTTGGAAACATTATTTTTTTTCACTTGGGAGGAAAACATTGTTAGTCTTTGGCAATATGTGATTATGGATGTGATTTGGGAGAGTGGCTGACGTGTCATCCACGTTGATTGTTTTGTGAGCATGTTTCAGTTTGTAGTTTCTATGTGAGACAATTTCACTCATCTACATTATAGGCCAGGGGAGGATAATGTACAGCTATGTCCTCACTGCTTAGTGTGTCCTCAGGATTGAGAAGCTGCTTGGTTAAGAAAAGCTGTGAGCTGCAGGGACAAGAACCCTGGCGCTGAGACAACGTCTTATTTTCCTTCAGCATTCCATATTCTGGCAGGGCTTTATAGACTCTGTTTGGGAGCAGAGGAAAGGTCATGCCAGAAGAATAATTGCAGATTTTCATGTAATTCTTAAATGTATGATCTCTGTGTTTGGTAAAAGAGAGAAGACCACCCTGTCAGCATATGTCCCTGAGAAGTATTATATATATATATATATCCAGCAAGCTTTAGCTGGCATTGGTAGAAAAAAATATGTTAAGGGTGCAAAGTCTCCTCTGGCATAAAATCTCTTTTGTCTTTTGAGAATTTAAAGAATATCCAATCACAACTGATTTTTATCCATTTTCATCAATTATTGAGTTGTTATCCAGTGCTAACATGACCGACTAAAGTAGACACTTTCAAACACATTAGAGAGGCACTATAGCTTCATGGTTAAGAATGCTGGCTTTTAAAATTTAGACATGGTTTAAGTCCACTCTCTTATTGATCTAAGGTGTAACCTTGAAGAAATTGCTTAAACTCTCTGGCTCTCCTGGTTCTCATCTCAAAAATGAGACAAGAATAATATCTATCTTATAAGATTGTCTTGGAAATCATATAAAATATTTTCACATAATACCAAGAAGGAAGGTTTTGTTTTACCAATTATTCATTGATCTCAAACAATATGAGAACAGGATGTAGGTGTGTTTCTTTGCAAACACATTCAAGAGCTCTTTCTCTTCCTTTCTCACTGAGAGGACAATGGGCACAATGAGGGAAGTACAGGCCACCCAGGGGACCAGATGCTATCATTGTCCTTGTTCACACGCAATACAGCATGAGTGTCTTGGGTGAAACAATTTGACTACAGCTCTTTTATAAACCATGGAGTTTAAGTTATCCCTTGATTTTCTGGTATGTTCTTTATGAAGAACAAAACTTTGTTAGCTCATGATTCTGGAGCCTGGAACGTCCAAGACGGAGAAGCTGGCATCTGGTGAAAGCTTTCTTGCTAAGTCATCCCATAGCAGAAGGGCAAACAGAGGATGAGAAAAAGAAGAGGTTGAACTTGTCTTTTTATAAGGAACTTACTCCTGTGATAACAAGCCTATCCCTGTAATGATGGCATTACTCCATTCCTGAAGACGACGACACTCCCTTGACCCCAAAACCTCCTATCAGGTCATGCCTCCCAACATGGCTGCACTGGAGATCAAGTTTCCAACATATGCGCTTTGGGAGAAACGTTCAAACCATAGCAGTTATTATGAGAATCTCTGCTCAACTGGGGTTCAGCAGAGAATTTTTCCTAATTTCTACCAGATTTAGGTTATGGGGTGAAAACATTTGAATGACATCTAATTTTGTTCTTCTTGTTACTGACTTCATCATCGACTAAGTATTCTGTTTCAACCTCGTTACAAAGATAAGATTTTGAAATTCAGTCCACTGAGGCACATAATTTGCACTTGGATTTCATCATGTTCATACATAATGGATATGTCTTTATATCAGTGTTGATTTGCATGGGCATGCACAGACTCACATCTTCATAGAAAGGCCAAAATATTAAAGATGTCAACAAAAAAGTATGTTTCTTGGACAGAATTTTTACTGAATCATCATCACATATCACTTCTCTACTATAAGCTGAAATCATGTGTCATTAGTGTTTTTCAGCTAACTGAACTATAATCTACTTTAAGAAAATAAAATACAAAATAACCAATCAAGGCAGGGACCTGAAGACCCGCAAGTCTTTGCAATCTATGTTTACCTTTCAGCTCTCTGCACTGTTTCTGAACACATTTTCAATAATATAAAATTAGAACCTTAGCCTCTGTGCTCAGAATTCATCAGTTCATAATACACTATTTTATTTACTAATTATTTCATATTTCTATTTTGCTCAAGTTGATCAAATCCCTATAAATTTATCATCAGATCTTTGCTGGTAGAATTCTAGTCATCAAGGAACGGCTATGTCCTTGTCACAGAGCACAGATCACAGTGCCATAAGACTCAGAATTTCATCTTTTTTTTTTTGAGTGGGGGGAGACAGGGTCTCACTCTGTCACCCAGTTGGAGTGCACTGGTGCAATCTCAGCTCTCGTCTCCCAGGCTCAAGTGATTCTCATGACTCAGCCTCCCGAGTAGCTGGGACCACAGGTGACTGCCACTATGCCCAGCTAATTTTTATATTTTTTAAGAAGGGGTTTTCTCCATGTGGGCCAGGCTGGTCTCGAACTCCTGGCCTCTCAAAGTGCTACGATTACAGGCTTAGGTCACCGCACCCAGCCAGAATTTAACTTTGTAACTTAAAATTCATGATTTACTTTTTATGAAGAATTTCCCATTTTTGTACATTTTTGTAACTATATTGAACAAAGATAAAAGTTTTCTTTTTCTGTTAACCACTTAAAATTTTAAGGCTCAAAATATATATTGAATATGATTTTCTAAAATATGTCAAAATAATTTCTTTTAACTCAGGGGCTTAAAAAGATTTTAAACTTTTTTTGATGACTCAATTAATCATTATTATACATAAGATTTTGAAATTATCTGTCAACATGATTTATTTACTTATTTATTTTTTGATTTGCCCCTGTCTTGCCTTGCTGGAAACCATTGCTTTTCTTCTAAAGGTTTTCCTAACATAAGTACTTTAATTTAAAACAGCTTCTATAGATTGCTGCTTCTAGTCTGCTGTTAAAAACAAAAAACAAAAACAAAACCTAGATAATAGCAGCAGACAACAACATCTATGTTACAGATTGTCTTGAAAATTTTACACAACATTTGCACACAATGCCAGAAGTCCTTTGGTTAACCAGTTATTTGTTGGTCTGAAAAGCAGCTGGTTGGTACTGTCACATTTCCTTTTTACTGGAATTTTTTAAATCTTTTAAAGTCAGTTGGTTTATTCCTCTTTTGTGACTGCTGTATTGCAACTATACCGACAAGAGAAAACCATTACTCAGTTAAAAAGTAATTTATTGGTAGTAAAAATAGAGCACTAGATTTAGTTGGGAAGTAGAGAAAGCTGAAATTATTGATTAAAACGTGAGAATTGTCCAGGCACAGTGGCTCATGCCTCTAATGCCAGTACTTTGGGAGGCTGAGGAGGGTAGATCACCTGAGGTCAGGAGTTGAAGACCAGCCTGGCCGACATGGTGAAACCCTGTCTGTACTGAAAATACAAAAATTAGCTGGGTGTGGGGGCAGGCACCTGTAATCTCAGCAACTCGGGAAGCTGAGGCAGGAGGATCTCTTAACCCCAGGGCGCAGAGGTTGTAATGAGCTGAGATTGCATCACTGCACTCCAGCCTGGGCGACAGAGTGAGACTCCATCTCAGAAAAACAGATAAATAAATAAATAAAAATGAGTGAGAACTAATTGCATTTAATTCATTAGCTAAAAGTTAACACATTAAAATAAAAAAAAAATTGGAATGAAGGTTGGGCTTTAATTAAAAAAAAAAGGTATTTCTTTGTTTAAACCATTTGTTTTGCTAATTAGCCAGGTAAAAATAATAATTAGAGACTTAACAAACTAAGAAAGAAAATGTTGAAAAATCATAAAAAGCAAATATTTTAAATTGTTTTAATGACCAGAGGTGAAAAAGTGCACAGAAACTATCATTCTCCATTATTGTTGGTGTCAGCAAAAATTGGCTTGACTCCTTTGGAAAACCATTTGAGTTATAAAAATAAATAACTTGTCTGATTCAGTAATCCTATTTCTGGGAATTTGTCCAATGAAAATAATTTAAATGAAGGCAAAATCCACTTGAACAAAAGTAATATTTGTTGTATCATGTATTTAAGAGTAAAATCTGAGAAGATGATAAATATACACAATAAAAAATAAGTAAATAAATGATGGAGCTGGTACTAAATGGAATATTACACTCTCATTCAAGAAATGGAAGATATCCAATACAGAATGCTTATAGAAAGCTCATGTGTTTCTTCAAGTTCGAGACAGCATCTGGAGGACATGTAATTATTTCCTCTCTTCCCTAAAATCCCACTAAAGTAATGGTATGGAAGTACAAAGAACTATATTTGTAAAAGGCAGGTCACAAATATTGATAAATATCTAGACCACTGAAAACATTTGGAGTCATTTACAAATACATCAGAGTTAATTATAGCCTGAAATGTGCATGGAAATAGCATTAGAGAAGGCAGAAGACACTGCCTTCTGATGTGTCCTTTGAGACATCCTGATCTTTTTAATAAAAGTATGGAAGATGAGGAAGGAAGTGTGGCAGAGATCAAATCATCAATTGCAAAACTGTCAATGGAAGAACTGTGGAAATCTTTTCACACAGGGACATGCCTCTCCTCACCGTCCCCTCCATGCCCAATAGCTTTTTGATTGTGGTTCTTTTCTCAAAGTTAAATGTGCTGTGCACCCATTGAACATGGGAAGAATAAGGCTCGTCCAGAGTCAAACCTTCCTCATCCTATCAAGGATGGAGATGAGAGGAGCCGGTCTTCCTCCCTGCTTCCCACATGCGTGCTTCAAGCTGAAATGTTCCTGTCACCAAAGCTTACCTGTGTATGCAAAGGTAATAGTCAACTCACTTACTCGAGGGAAGACTGGTGGAGAAACAGGCTTCCATGGTTGCAGAAGAGATTCTGAGAAGCCTTTGCTAATTTATCTAGTCCTTCATTCATAAATACAAGCAAACAACCAAGTGTCACCAGATAAGAAGAAAACACTAGTACCTGCCCCCTAAAATGGGAAGAATGAGGAAATCATACAAAATATTAAGGGAACAGAAAAGATTTTAAATGGTTTCCAATTAGCATCCTGAGAGAAATTTAAGAAGGTAATTCTATAAAATAAGAGCAGACTATGACTAAAAGGATTTTAAAAATTCTAAGATAATTCTGGAAAGATGTTAAAATGTGAAACTTCATATTTAAAAAATTTTTAACTCACCATGATTCAGTGTTCTGATATTTGTTGTAATTAAAGCCTTTTTCTAAAGCAGTTTTAAATTTACATAAATACTGAGCAATAGTGTAGAGTATTTTTATATAAACTTTCATCCCAAAAATAGAAAGCATATTTGAAAAAAACCTCATATACCTGGAGATTAAAAACATGCTTCTATATAACACATACTCTGCAGCTCTTCTCCATCTTATCTCTAGGTGAAAAAAGTCTCTGAAGAACTAAGATAAAATGAAGACATAACTGATCTCAATTTGTAAGATGCAGTAAAAGCAGTACTCAGGGGTCAATCTGTAGCAGTAAATGCATCTATTAAAAAGAAGATAAATCTAAAATCAATAATCAAATTTCTACTTTAGGAAATTAGAAAAGAAAACAAAAACAAATCCAAAGTAAGCTAAAGAAAAGAATTAAAATTAGAGCAGAAATCAATGAAACTGAAAGCATAAAATCATTAGAGAAAATCAGTAAAATTAAAGCTGATTCTTTGAGAAGATAAACAAAATTGATATGAGAAACTTCTAGCCAGGTTAACTGAGAGAAAAAGAGAAAAGATCCAAATGACAAACATCAGAAATGAAAGAGGGGTGATCAATTTTTAAAAGGAGAATAAACAAGTGCTGTGAAAAATTCTTTCCCCACAAATATAATAATATAGGTGAAATGGACCATTTCTTTGACAGATACAATCATACAAGGAGAAATAGACAATCTGATTAGGCCTATACATTTTTAAATAAATAAAATCAATAATTAATAAAATTACAATCAGTAATTAATATCCTGGGCAGAAATAAAAGATTTTATTTTATCCTCATTTATGCCTATCATGCTTTCCTTCCTTTTTCTTTTTTGTTTGTTTTTCTACTTTTTTTTCTTTTTTTTTTTGAGACGGAGTCTCGCTCTTTCCCCCAGGCTGGAGTGCAGTGGCGCGATCTCGGCTCACTGCAAGCTCTACCTCCTGGGTTCATGCCATTCTCCTGCCTCAGCCTCCCCAGTAGCTGGGACTACAGGCGCCCGCCACCGCACCTGGCTAATATTTTTTGTATTTTTTAGTAGAGACGGGGTTTCACCGTGGTCTCGATCTCCTGACCTTGTGATCCGCCCTCCTCGGCCTCCCAAAGTGCTGGGATTACAGGCGTGAGCCACCGCGCCCGGCTTTACTTTTTTTTTTTTTTTGAGATACGTTCTCACTCTATCACCCAGGCTGGAGTGCAGTGCTATGATCATAGCTCACTGCAGCCCTGAATTACTGGGCTCAAGTGGTCCTCCCACCTCAGCCTCCTGAGTAGCTGGGACCATGGACGTAAGCCACTTTGCCAGCTAATTTTTGTATTTTTTTGTAGAGAAAGGGTCTCACCAATTTACCCAGTCTGGTCTCGAACTTCTGAGCTCAAGTAATTGGCCTGCCTTGGCCTCCCAATCATACTTTCTTTATGTAGGTCCAAGTTCTGACCTACATAATTTCCTTCTCTCTGAAGGACTTCTTTTAGCGATTCTTACAAGGCAGCTCTAGTAGCAACACATTTTCTCAGTTTTTGTTTGTCTGAGAAAGTCTTTATCCTTCACTTTTGAAGAATAATTTTAGTGAATGCAGAATTCTGAGCTAATGATTCTTTTAACACTTTAAATATTTTACTCCAATCTTTTCTTGCTTGCATGGTCTGAAGTGACGTCTGGTGTAATTCTTATCCTTGCTTCTTTATAGAAAAAGCGTTTTTGTTTGTTTGTTTGTTTGCTTTTTTGTGGCTTCTGTCCAGATTTTCTGCAGTTTGTTTATAATGTACCTAAGAATAGACTTTTTGGTATATATCCTAATTAATACTCTTTGAGTTTCCTAGATCTGCGGTCTAGTGTCTATCATTAATTTTAGAAAATTCTCAGTTATTATTGCTTCAAATATTTTTTTCTGTTTCTTCCTCTCTTTCCTCTTCTTTGGAATTCCCATTATTTGTGTATTACACATTTTTGTAACTGTTACACAGCTCTTGATTTTTCTGTTATATCTTTTCATTGCTCTTTTTCTTTTATATTTTAATTTTGGGCATTTTTATTGACATTTTAAGCGCCCTGATTCTTTCCTCAGCTGTTTCCAATCTGTTGATGAGTCCATCAAAGGCACTCTTCATTTTTATTACTGTGTTTCTTATTTCTAGAGTTTTCTTTTATTTCTTTCTTACATCATCCATCTGTGTGCTTACATTATGCATCTCTTTTGGATTTGTACACTTTTTCAGTTAGATTTCTCAGCATATCAATCATAGTTGTTAAATGTCTCCTCTGATAATTTTGACATCTCTGCCATATCTGAGTCTGGTTTTGCCTATTCTGCTTCCTAAAAGTGTCTTTTGTCTTTTAACATGCCTTGTACATTTTTTATTGTAAGTCAGTCATAATGAACTGGATTTCATTTCCTGTTGTCCTCAGGTTTCCCTACAGACTTCTTAAATAATGTATGATTCAATTCTTTTAGTTGTCTCCCTCTGTTTTCACACAAGAGTCCTATTTGGAGGCTCTTTCCTGGGGAAGAAGAAAGTGTTATACAGTCCTATAATTAGGCCTCAGTCTTTTAGCAAGCCTGTGTCCCTGGGCTATGATCTTTACAAGAGCTCCTAAGCGTCCTCACCCCTTAGGTTAGACAGAAAGATTAAAGGGAGCTGGAGTTGGATCTTCTCTTTGCCCATATAGGTTAGGCTTTGGTAAAATGGTTTATTCTGAAGGAAGCATTGTTAAGAAGAACTGGATATTCTGGCATATTTCAAAACGGAAATTTTACTTCCAGGAAAATTTATGGAAGTGCGGGTGACCCTAGAAGACTGGGTCCCTGGAGAATTTTTCTTTCAGACTTAGGACAGGTCTGGCTTTCCCGCCCCGCTGCTTATTCCCTTGGAGGTTTCTGCTCATGAGTTTTCACCACAGTGAGTCGTAACTCTCTATACCCCTATCTGTCTCCCTCTCTCCTTTTTTGGTTTCTAGTTTGTGCTGGGACCTCAGTTCTCTGATAAATCTAAGAATTGTTGATTTTGTCTGCTTTGTTTTTTTGCTGTTGTGTGGATTGTGGAGACAACTTTGAAGCCCCTGTTACATGTCAGTATGGAGAGAGTTTCTGGGTGGACTTTGGGAATTTGTAATACAGTGTACTTCAGACATAGAAAAAAATAAAACTTAATTGAAGAGATTGAAGACATTGTCAAATAAATCTCTCATATTTTAGACAAAGAGATAAAGAAATGTGAAATAGAATAGAATCAGCCAATAAATGAGTCAATACTGATCTAGTTCAAGAAAGGAGAGAACTCGGGAAATGGAGGGAAAAAGCTTACAAAATAAGAGCAGAATTTTCTAGAGCTGCAGAAAAGCTTTGGTCCCTAAACTGTGTTGATTTGACAATTAAAAAGGACTGACACAAAGAACAACTTATAAAGTTTTTAGCACACCAAGAATAAAGGACCTATCTTAGAAGCTTCCAGAAAGAGAAGTTTAAATTTCTGTTACTTATAAAAGAAAACTCAGATTGATGTACTTTCTGGTTTCTCATCAGCAACAGTGAAGGACTTTCTTCAGCAATCCTTTCTGCTAGAAGTAGGCAGAAAATCGTGTTGCAGTTCTGAGGGTAAACCACTGAGCCCAGGGTTCTAAAATCTCAATATGAATCAGTTGAGAGGGTAAACAATGATTCATTTCATTTG
The DNA here is from genome assembly GCF_002776525.5 of Piliocolobus tephrosceles. NCBI lineage: Eukaryota > Metazoa > Chordata > Mammalia > Primates > Cercopithecidae > Piliocolobus > Piliocolobus tephrosceles. Next base: position 127,296,793 of record NC_045442.1, on the reverse strand, counting down.
GGATTATAAATGGACACAGCTATTGCAACAATATCAAAAAATAATTGTGGTCAGGCATAAGGCAATAAGAATCAGCAGCACCTGGAGGAAACTAAAGAATGTACAGGCTCCACTATAGAAAGTTAAGTTCTGGAAAACAACATGAAACCCAAATCAGAAGACCTAGATATACCTGTAGGTCACTAGCAGGAGACCTCCTGTTTACACCACCCATGTGGTGGTATAAAATAAAAAAAATCAACTGCAAAACAAACCAACTGAAACATCTGAAAACGAAGAGTAAGTAGAATTCAGGCAATCATGCATTTAATCAAAGAATGAAAGAAAATAAATTTTAGAATTTAACTGTGTATCAGGCTTAGAGAACAACTGGGTCATACTAGGGTATAAAATAAAAAGGGCCCAAGGAAATATGTTGAAGTGCAACCCCTAAAATAAATAGTGCAAACTTACTGATAAAGTGAACAAATATATTGCTGTTGTCAAAGAAAAAGAAAGAGAACAAGAAAGGAAAGAGAGAAACAGAGAGGAAAGGAAGGAAGGAAGGAGGAAGGAAGGAGAAAGAAGGAACGAAAGAAAGAAGGAAGGAAGGAAGGAAGGAAGGAAAGAAAGAAAGAAAGAAAGAAAGAAAGAAAGAAAGAAAGAAAGAAAGAAAGAAAGAAAGAAAGAAAGAAAGAAAGAAAGAGAAAGAAAGGGAGGGAGGGAAGGAGGGAGGAACGGGAGAGAGGGAGGAAGGAAAAACAAATTTGCAACCAATTTCAGGCACGGTAACATCTATATAAGGAAAATCAGAGTCTAAATATCAAACAAAGTTAAATGTCACATGGCCTTTGAGTAATTATGAAACTTTCTGATCTTGGTGCTTGAATGTTGTCTTTATAGTGTCACGGGCTCGATGGTTAACAAAATGGCACAATGCCTAAGTACCCAGTGTATGAGAGAGAATGGATTTGTGCTTGATGGTGCTTGTGCCTGGGACAGGTGGGCCACCTGGGAGTGGGGAGAGGAGTTGAGTTTTACATCTGGTTGACACAGGGTAAATTAGAGGCATTGGTGCAGGATCTAAAGGTAGGAAAGCTCATGAGGAGACTAGACTTCTGTGATGGTACTGAGAGGTTACCAAGAGACAGAGGCCCCCACAGACATAAACATATGCAGATAAAATTTTTCTAGATAAATATGTTATTTGCTTTGCGAGGATTGTGGAACTATGAAGTTTTCCCGTTTTCCTAGTTTTCTCTTCTGTGGTTATGTAACTTTATAAAAAATGACTTTATAATTAAAAATGGAACAGATTATTCTAGACTTTAAAAAATAATTGACCAAAGTTAATTATTGTGTTTATAACAGGCACACCTGCTGTATCATGTGGTTGCCAAGAATGATCTTAAAAATATAAAAATGCGTCTGCTACCATGATTTGATAGAATTGACTTGGAAGCCTGCAGGTTAGTGACGTCACTCCACTTCATGAGCTCTTCAATGAGAGACGGGTTGGCTGGAGGTGGGTTTATTCCCTGGAGGAACTGTCATGCTGAGATTATGACTAAACACCTTTTCTTGCCCCTTCTTGACCACCAGATCTATCACAATAGTAGTTAGGCAAAGCACTAATCCTGTTTTTTTCCCCACATTGAATATGCATTGCCACATATATTTCAGATTAAAAATATCTTGGTCGTCAGAAAGATAAAGGAACATCAGCAAACAAATCGAATTTATAACTTTCTCTTGGTCTTAGGCAGAATTTTATAAGGAGGTTGATTAGACAGATAGGTAGATAGATAGATAGATAGATAGATAGATAGATAGATAGATAGATAGATAGAT
>NC_045442.1:127281680-127294953 GCF_002776525.5 Piliocolobus tephrosceles | reverse complement strand
GATAGATAGATAGATAGATAGATAGATAGATAGATAGATAGATAGATCCACTATATATATATATATATATAGTATGTGTGTGTGTGTGTGTGTTTTCACAGGAAAATAAAATAATACTTTCCCGGGGAAAGGTGTTTTGAGACTTGCGGTCCAATTCTGTGTTGTCCTCATTACCTGTGCAAGACTGGGTGAGAGTCTTAAACAGTTTCCCCTTGGGGAAGAGATGAAGGGCTTGGCCAGCCTTCTAGGAAGACTCAGTGGTAACGTTCTGCAAGTCCCTAAGCCAGGTGAAGATCTGGAGGAGGATGTGAGTTCCTCCTCCACCTCCCTCACATTGTCAGGTACAGGTTGCTGGGCTTCAGAAGGATTCACCTGTGGCTACTGCCCCCCGTCCATCACTTCCTCCTAAGGCCACTCTTGCAACCAGTAGGAGGCTGACGAGACAAAGCTCATGCCATCATTGGGCCAGGCCAGAGTTACTGACTGCTCAGTTATTGACACCTCCTTATTTCTGTCCATCCAGGAGATGGATTGTTTTAGATTTGGTGAAAAGTGTTCAGTGAAGAAAGTAAATCAAATTGCTTTAGTTTACATATGAGATAATGCACGTAAAAATGCCCTTAACTATGAAATTCTAGACAGATACAGGAAATTATGATTCTTCTGATTAAACACTAGCCTACTGCTGCTATAAGACACATATAGAGACAGCTATAGACAGGAAGATAGTGCCTGTGTCTACAGTCAGCACAACCCACCATGTAGGAGAATAAAAATATATTATACCATGTTATAATGAAATGCAAAAATACCTTAGCATTCAAGAATTGCATATTCATTTGATGACAGTTTCTTCTAGAAAAGTGAAGTAGAATGGAATAATGTGACTTTTTACATGTTTTTCAGATTAAAAAGTTAAATATTTACTCTCATTAACTGATTACTTGCTCTCCCACTCCTGCCTATCACTTTTTCTACCTAAAGAAGGGTTGGCTCTAGTAGCCAAGCAAATAAGCTGATGGCTCCCTCTGACGCCACACACTTCTGAAAGTAAGGCTCTTGGTGTATGTTGATGAGGAGGTATGACTATTATATAACACCATTGAAAATACTTCATTTCTGTTTCACTCAAAGTTGAAGTCTAGGCCCGGGCACGATGGCTCACGCCTGTAATCCCAGCACTTTGGGAGGCTGAGGCAGGTGAACCACCTGAGGTCAGGAGTTCGAGAGCAGCCTAGCCAACACGATGAAACCCTGTCTCTACTGAAACTACACAAAATTAGCTGGGCTTGGTGGTGGGCACCTGTAATCCCAGCTACTCAGGAGGCTGAAGCAGAAGAATTGCTTGAACTCTGGAGGCGGGGGTTGCAGTGAGCCAAGATCGTGCTGGTGCACTCCATCCTGGGTGACAGAGCAAGCTCCCGACTGAAAAAAAAAAAATGAAGTCGAATTTGTCTTCATGCATAAAATGTTCATATTAGTTTGACAAACTTTCTAACAAAAATGAAAACAAACTGGTAATATATTTAATAATTATACTTTACGATTCAACAAAAAACAAATGTTGAGCTGTGCTTAGTTGTTTAATTTTATGTTTGGTGTAGTGCAGGTCTTGGGATAGGAGCCCATCTCAGTATTAGAAGCAGCACATGTTGCTGAGGACATTCTGGCTGGGCAGTGCTGGCTCCAGCAGGGCTGGGTCCAGAGGAGCAGGGCATGTGGGGTGACACAAAACCGGAAACCCCCATCAACCCCACCACTTCCCATGCTGTGTGTGACGCTGGCAGATCACTGAACCTCCTGGAGCCTCACATTCCGAATCTGTTTACTGTTCAAAGTAACTGAGATGATAATATGCGAAGTTCTACAGAGAGGTGTTCAAGAATGTTTATTCTCTTTACCCTCATTACCCAAATAATTTTTTTTTGCAGATAATTTAAAGAACAGAAATACACAGAAAGTGCTGAGAGTATACAAATAAACTATTCCAAGCATCTTCTTTCTAATATTTTTAAAACATCATTTACATTTGTTAATGATTTAAATATAGTTACATATAAATAGCCTACAGGGATTTTACTTGAAAAACATTATGAACTCTCTTTATATTTTTATATGTTGAAAATTGCAGGAAAAAGGCGCTTAAGCACACTTAATTTCAGAAGATTTCTTTAATCCGTCTTTATTTTCCTAGATACACAATTAGTCTAAAAGAAATATCATTATTATTATTTTTGAGATGGAGTCTCACTCTGTCACCCAGGCTGGAGTGCAGTGGCATGATCTTGGCTCACTGCAGCCTCCACCTCCCAGATCCAAGTGATTCTCCGCCTCAGGCTCCCAAGTAGCTGGGATTATAGGCATGCGCCACCACACCTGGCTAATTTTTGTATTTTTAGTTGAAACGGGTTTTCACCATGTTGATCAGGCTGGTCACAAACTCCTGACCTCAGGTGATCCACCCTTCTCAACCTCCCAAAGTACTGGGATTACAGTTGTGAGCCACTGAGCCCAGCCAAGAATGACCTTTTTTAATGTTGAAATAGTAATAAAAGAATATGGAGAAGTAAATTTACAAGGCATGAAACGAACAGCGTTCAGTGCATGTCTGTATGTTGTGGCAGAGCTGCAGAAATAACAGGGTTGCGCTGGTCTTCCAGGTGGCGCCCACGGGCCTCCAGCTGCTTCCTTTGTGCCCTCACCTGGCCAATATCTCCTGCCGCGGTTGTGGTGTCAAGGTTCCTTTGGCTCCCTTTCCCCCACCGTCCCTTCCCATCATGCCTTTCTGTCCCTTCTTCTCCTATTTGCATGTAATGTTGCTGCTGCACTTGATTCCCATAACTGTAATGGTTATGAATCAGAAAGGAAGTAAATATTTGCATGCATATGGAAACTTTGCAGAAGAAATCTACACGGAAACCAGCTGACAGCACATTTGCTGACAGGGGACAGTCTGGGCTCGGAGTGGCCCTGTGTTTAAAATGCATGAAGCGGGCACGTACAGTATTTCAAAAGAGATTACATTTTGTCATCCGTCATATGTTTAAGGTCACTGCAGACACAGACTGTTAAAAATAGATTTCAAGAACAATATCTTTCATCTCTTTAATAAGTCATTTGGATAAAAACTTACTTGCTGTGTGGCAGGGACATTTTGGCATTGCTATCTAAAGATGGAAGCCCAGGCCCCTCACCCTTTCCAAAACAACCTGTACACACACATAAAGGAGCTTTGACTGACCCACATTAACCTTGATGTTAGCATCAAGTACTGGCACTCAAGAAAACCCCTTCATTCATTATCTCTGGATTACCATTTGAAAGACACGAATACCAAACAAAGAATCTACTTCCTAAGTAACAAATCTTAAATGAGAGGTATGTCAAGGAATAACGGACCAAGTGCATAGACCCACAAACAAATGTTAGTTGCACGTGACTCTAAAACTCCTGGAGATATTAAACCAGAAGAAATAATATACGAATAGAGGTATGTCTCAAAGCAAGCAATATCAACATTTCTGAAAGTGTGCACTTGTTAAAATTGCAGTTATTTTGTTTGCTACATACAGGCCCACCTTGCCTTATTACAGTCTGCTTTCTTGTGCTTCCCTGATAGTGGGTTTTTTACAATGTGAAGGTTTGTGGCAACCCTGAATGAAGCAAACCTATCAGCACCATTTGTCCAACAGCAGGTGCGCACTGCATACCATCATGTCACATTTTGGTTAATTCTCAAAAATTTCAAACTCTTTCATTATTATATTTGCTACTGTGATCTGGGATCAGTGATCTTTGATGTTATTCTTATTGTTTGGAGGTGCCACAAATTGCACCCATATACAATGGCAAACTTAATCAATAAGTGTTGTATGTGTTCTGAGAGCTCCATCAACCAGCCATTCCCCAGCTCTCTCTCTCTCTCCTCAAGCTCCGCAAGCTTTCCTGTTTCCTGAGACACAATAATATTAAAATTCGGCAAATTAATAACCTATAGTCTCAAAGTGTTCAAGTGAAAGGAAGAATCCCCTGTCTCTCACTTTGAATCAAAAGCTAGAAATAATTAAGTTTAGTGAAGGAGGCATGTTGAAAGCTGAGAAAGGTCACAAGCTCGGCCTCTTGTGCCAAACATTTACCCAATTTGTGAATGTACAGAAAACATTACTAAAGGAAATTAAAAGTGCTACTCAAGTGAAAACACAAACGAAAAGAAAGTAAGATAGCTTTATTGCTGACAGGGAGAAAGTTTGAGTGGTCTGAATAGAAGATCGAGCTGGTCACTCATTCCCTTAAGCCAAAGCCTAATCCAGAGCAAGGCCTTCACTCTCTACAATTCTGTGAAGACTGACAGAAGCAGGGAAACTGCGGAAGAAAAGTTTAAAGCTAATAGAATGAATGAATGAATGAGGAGTCACTTCTTATGGATGAGCAAAGAAAGTGGCTTCTTGAGATAAAATCCACTCCTGGTGAAGATGCTGTGAACATTGTTGAATGACATAAAGGAGTCTAGAATATTCCATCAACAATTGATAAAGCAGTGGCAGGAGATGAGAGGATTGATTCAAATTTTGAAAGAAGTTCTACGTGGGTAAAATGCTATCCAACAGCACAGCATGCTATAGAGAAATCTTCTGTAAGAGGAAGAGTCAATCAATGTAGAAAACTTCATTGTCTTATTTTGAAAAATTGCCACGGCCACTGCAGCCTTCCCAGCAGCAAAAAGATTACAACTGGCTAAAGCCTTAGACGATTATTAGCATTTTTAACAATAAAGTATATTTAAATCAAGATATGTACATCTTTTTAGACACAATTATATTGCATACTTAATAGACTACAGTATAGTGTAAACATAACATATATACTGTGGAAAACCAAAATATTTGTGTGACTGGCTTTATTGAAATATTAACTCTATTGTAGTGTCTGGACCCAAGCCTGCCATGTCTCTGAGGTATACCTGCATTAAAATTTTAAATGATCATTACCCTGTTTTTCACAAGTCCTTATCTTATTTCACTTCAGTCACTCAAACCTTTTTAGTGCATAAATATTAATGTATACATTTATATAACACTGTAGCAGTAGTCCTCTCACCTCACATTGTGATCCAAAGTTGATTTTATTAAATATAAATGTGAAAATGACAGTTAAGTTATTTCTGCTTTCTGTAGAAATATTAGCATTTGTAAGCTACATTCACATCCCCAGAATGTCATCAACAGCTATAACATACTAGGCTGACTAAAATAGCAAATGTATCCTGTATTTTGCTTTGAAAATGTCTAGAGTAACCATGCTTGCTTTCTATATTACTTCCAGAGAAATAAATTTGCTAGCTCTTATGAAAGGAAGGTTCCAGTAAGTTTTTCCAGGTTAACAAATTCCCTTTGCAGCAGTCTGAGCAGGGCTTAGACTCACATATATGTAAATATGTGAGTACACACATAAACACAACGCAAATGAAAACATGCATGCTCACATATTTGTAGTCACAAAGTGACTGGTGTTGTAACAACAAGGAGCTCAAACAACTGGGGCCTGCTGGGTGGCTTAATCTCAGGTTCTTTCCATGTGGTCTCTGCACATGAGCTAGCTTGGGCTTCCTCACAACATGGAGGCCTCAGTAGAGTCAGACATCTTACATGGGGCTTTAGCACTCTAAAAATGAGAGTTCTGAAAGAGTTGGCTAGAAGTACTGTGCTCTCTTCTGCAGAGACACTACTGAGCCACACAGTTACTAAAGACCAGCAGGACTCAAGGGTAGAGAAAATGTCACCCATCTCTCAACAGAAGGAATTTCAAAGCCACACACACAAGAATATATGGTAGGATATATGGTTGCAACCTTCTTTGGAAATAATGAATCTACTCTTTCAGAAAGAATCTTCTAGAGGAAATAATGAACTTCTCAGCAAACAATCAAACTACTTATCCATCTGATGTGCATTAACTTTTCATGTTTCCTCAGTAAAGTGCAATTGGTATGGTCTGGAGGAATGATATTTTAAGTTAAAATACAGCATAAGGGGATAAAGAAAGTAGTACATTTCAGGCTGGGAATGGTGGCTCATGCTTGTAATCCCAGCACTTTGGGAGGCCAAGGTGGGCAGATCACTTGAGGTCAGGAATTCGAGACCAGCCTGGCCAACATGGTGAAATCACCCCATCCCTAACAAAAATACAAAAATTAGCTGGGCATGTTGGTGCATGCCTGCAGTCCCAGCTACTTGGGAGGCTGAGGCAGGAGAATGGCTTGAACCCAGGAGGTGGAGGTTGCAGTGAGCCAAGATCATACCATTGAACTGCAGCCTGGGTGACAGAGCAAGACTCCATTTCAAAAAGAAAAAAAAAAAAAGTAATATATATCAGAAATCTCCAAAGAATACAAAATTTCAAATTACGGACTCCTAAAAAATTGTTGTAGACATCAATTGTCTTCTAAAGCCTCACTAGTTCTGGAGAAGAACAGTCAGTGATTAGTGGAAGACCATGTTTCTTGGCCACTTCTTTTCTTTAATCAAAATTTTTGGTGAACACTGCAAAGGATGCTATCATTCTTTTAAGCACTAATGTGAATGAAACCACAGCCACAGCAATAATCTGAAACCCTGCCCAGCAGATCGACAAGAATTGAATGCCAGGTTCTGGACAGAAATATGGTTATAATTAAGCATTCATCAGGCTGCATGCTGGCCCACTTCCGTGTTTCTAAACATCACATAGCACTAGATACTGGCCATTTGCATTCCACTGTCCCTATAAACTGGATCTCTGACATTAGAATCATAAGGCTTTAGTTTAAGGATTGGTTAAGGTGTTCTTCAGACCTGAATTCGGGCAATCAATTTGAAGAGCCAGAGAGGAATGGACTCAGCATGAGAATACAGCTTCTTCCTGCACTCATTGACCAATCAATGATCTTTTCACTTTGGCCCACTCCAAAACCCTTAAAAATCCTAACCCTAAATTCTTTGTGGAGATGGATTAGAGGTTTCCTCCTGTCTCCTCAGTCAGTGACTCTACAATTAAACCTCTTACTCTGGTGCAAGCCCCTGTCTTGCTTGTGGACTTGGTGCACGCATTGCGGGGTAAACTTATTATGATTCCATCTCTCTTGGAGCTGCTGGTTCTTCATAAATTTTGCATGGCACATACCACCTAGAATAAAGATCACATTTCTTGGCCTGCTGTGGTAAGCAGAATTCTAAGGTGCCTCCCAAAATTCCTCTCCCTGGTGTCTAAGTCCTATATCATCCAGGGATGTGAAGAGGATAGGCTATCACTCCTGAGATTAGTTTTGATTAGAGGAAACATTTTATTTTAAAAAGGGGAGATTAACCTGGGTGGGTCTGACCTAATCAAGTTGCAACCACCCAGTGGGTTTACCTCACCTGCTGCCTAGATGGAGCCAATTTCTCAAGACAGGGGAATTGCAATAGAGAAAGAATAAATCATGCAGAGCCAGCTGTGCTGGAGGCAGGATTTTTATTATCACTCAGATCAGTCTCTCTGAGAATTCAGGGATCAGAGTTTTTAAGGACAACTTAGTGGGTCAGGGGAAGCCAGTGAGCCTGGAGTGCTGACTGGTCAGAGACGGAATCATAGGCAGTTGGACCTGTCTTCTTGTGCTAAGTCAGTTCCCAGGTGGGGGCCACAAGATCAGATGAGCCAGTTTATCGATCTGGCGATGCCAGCTGATCCATCAATGCAGGGTCTGCAAAATATCTCAAGCACTGATCTTAGGAGCAGTTTAGAGAGGGTCAGAATCTTGTAGCCTCCAACTGCATAACTCCTAAATCGTGATTTCCAATCTTGTATGTAATTTCTTAGTTCTACAAAGGCAGTCTAGTACCCAGGCAAGAAGGTGGTTTGTTTTGGGAAAGGGCTGTCATAGTCTTTGTTCTGAAGTATAAACTATCAACTGGCTGGGCATGGTGGTTCACCTCGGTAGTACCAGCACTTTGGGAGGCCAAGGCAGGTAGACTACTTGAGGTTAGGAGTTCAAGACTAGCCTGGCCAACATGGTGAAACCCTGTCTCTACTAAAAATACAAGAATTAACTGGGCATGGTGGTGGATGCCAGTAGTCCTGGCTACTCAGGAGGCTGAGGCAGGAAAATTGCTTGAACCCGGGAGGTGGAGGTTGCAGTGAGCCAAGATGGAGCCACTGCACTCCAGTCTGGGTGACAGAGCAAGACTCTGTCTGGAAAAACAAACAAACAAACAAACAACAAAAAACACTATAAACCAAGTTCCCCCAAAAGTTACTTCAGCCTATGCCCAGGAATGAACAAGGACAGCTTGGAGGTTAGAAGCAAGATGGAGTCAGTTAGGTTAGATCTCTTTCACTGTCTCACTCATTATTTTGCAAAGGCCATTTCAAAGTGACCACTAAAAGGAACTGGGATTGCAGGGTGCAGAGATTCAAACACAGTGCTGGGACCACTCTCTTCTGGATTTGATTCAGGCGTGAGAGGGATAAACCTCTATATTTTACTTAGCCAATTGCTTTTTGGAATTTGTTGGCAAGCCAGATTTTACCTAAAGCAGACTAACTTGCTCCAACTCAATTAAAGAACCAGCTTTTACAATTGTGGTTTATTATATAGGTTGCAATGTTTTGTCTTCTAGAATCTGCAGACAAAAACAACCCATACACTTCATTCCACAATTCACAGACCGTGGTCATTAGCAAAAAAGGTCAGAGGGAAAATTCATGGGCCTTATCAGAAAATTATTAGCCTGATAGATCAACGCTGTGTTTGAAGTATTCTAATGTAATTAACTGCCTCTGCAAAGTGAACCAAAGGAGGCCATTATGCAAATAAGAACCATTCATTTTAGAGGAAGGAGCTTTGGTTTCCTGGTACAGATTCAACAAAATGAGGAAGCTGCGAAAGCCCGGGATCAGGTAGTTAACCTTGGGTCACTTGTACCCTCTAGCCTTAGCACAGTTAATCCATGCATACTTGTAGTAAGCAGCCTCTAAAGGTCACAAGATTCCGATGTCCAGTTACTGTTTGCTACCAAGTTTACAATTCGGAATTTTTAGTAAATATATATGTAGCCTGCATCACTAATGTGCCAAACTTTAGGATAGGTTCCTTTCTAATTAGATCCCTGAAGGATTTTCCTGACAGAGCTCCTCACGCTCCCGATTTCATCAACAGACGCGGTGCAGAAACCCCTCCGTCATGATTGTTTTGCTCAAGAAATCTTCATTTTGCGAAAGACGGAACGACAACAAATTCCGTTCCAAGACGCCAATTGGCTTTATTGAGATCCTCGAATCAGGCAGCACTTCATTCTCTAAAATAGAATACGTGCTCCAATGAACTGAACACAGGAGATTGGCTTGGCTTTATAGATAGAAAAAGTGCTGAAGAAAGAGAAACAGAGTATAAAAAGTGTATTGGGTGCTTCTAAGTTACTTTCCTTGTAAGCCACTGTGTCAGGGGTGTTTGAACCAGAGCGACTCCATCTTGAGTGAAGACTAGGAAAATGAGGCTGGGACTTGCTGGGCTGCATTTCCAGAAAGTCAGGCATGCTTAGCTTCTAGATGTTTATTAAGCAGAACCAGACTCCGGAGTGTCCAGATATCCTGGTATCTGGAGAACAAAAGCATTCCTAATTTTACTTTAAAGATAATAATATCGATTCTTGAAAAATATAGTCATTGAGAAAATTAATTCTTTATCACAAACCCTTGTAGTAGAGCATATCGCCTCATGATCTTTTTTATCCCATATATACGAGTATTGTACCTAGGGTGGACATGTTCCTCTTCTTACTTTTGGGACCGTCCTGCTCTGTCTATGTAGTAGCTGTACTTTCACCACTTGACTTTCTTAATAAATTTGCTTTTACTTTGCATTGTAGACTCGCCCTGAATTCTTCCTTACGCGAGATCCAAGAACCCTCTCTTGGGGTCTGGATCTGGACCCTTTCATGTAACAACTGGGGCCAGAAAGAAGAAACAATAGAACAACTGATGAGTTCACATGATGTGACTTCAGATTAAGGATTTAAACACAGGAAACTTCATTATACTGCCCATCGAAGACTAAACCTGTTTTGTTCGGGAAGTTAGGCTATTTCTCTCCTGGGTCCTCGGAGGGCAGATAACTGCTCAGTTTGGGTTTAGTGAACCTGGGTGACCCCATTTTGATTTGTCTAGTCTGTTGCGACTGCAGGAGTTTTGTCCAAAATAATGGCCTCTTGTAAATTTTGTTGAACAATGTATACGGAAAGCAATATCCACCTCTGAAGATTTCATAAAACACATCAGCATAAAGTGTTGAGAAATCTGTTTAACTTAAAAAAAAAACAAAAACACAAAGTCTCAAGATTTCACAGTGCTTTTTGATTCTGGTATCTCTCCCTCTCCCACCTCCATCTCCTTCACTCAAGGTGCACCTATCAATAGCTTGAAAAACACAAGTGTGGGTGGGATATGCTGTTTTGGATCATAAAGTTCTACTCAAAGGGTGAATCCATTAGCCACACGTCACTAGAGCTACTGTCTGCAAAGGCAAATTTGTTTCCACTAATTGAGAAGCCAGTAAAGACATCAACTACAGATGTAAAATTTTCTTCATGTACAGGAAGGGGGAAAAAACAGTAACCCCACTGCGGCGCTACCACTTTGCACTTGCTATTTATGGGATGGTTTTCTTCACAAGGAAAAAATAAAAAGTACAAGTGGGAGCATGGGCAACTGTTAATTACAATGAGATAATGATCATTCCATAAGGAAAGAATTGAATTATGAGTCAGAGAACAAATACTGTGGGACCTGCATGTAACACAATGTTTATCGTGGCACTTTGACTCTCACACTAAATGATCTACAGGCAAAATTCAGTTGCAGACCCGCGATTGGAGGCTCCATGCCCCTGTGATTTGTGCTCTCTAGATGGTGAGAGATGCTGAGAAGCGACCCCAGGAATCCTGACCTAGAGTGGTGGCCTCCTCTAGTGTGATGAGACCTGTGACTGACTTATTTTAACCAATACAGTGGCAACGATGGCAGGTCCTTATCTTGATAGAACAGCTGCTTCTGTGGCAGGGATGCGGTCCACAATTTCATCGTGTCTGTGATATGAGAGAGCGAAATAGACACCCCTGTATCGACAAACATGGACCCTAAGATAAAGGGAACAGAGTCATCTACATCTCAGAGGTTTAGAGCCTGGCTGGTGTGGCAAATTTCCAAATTTACACAGGTACAAAACAAACCACACTTGCTAAGCTCCCTCACAATGGGTGCTATCAGACCCCTCAAAGCTCTGATTTACAATGCAGACCATTACCCTTCTGGTGGCTTTACAAACATTCTTTTCTGATAAACAATGGAAGACTTGAAGTCAGTTTCAGCAGCTTGTAGAGGATGTGCACAAACTGTTTTTGTTCCCTGCAGTTCATCTTTTGACATAAAGGGCTAATCCCACCTCATTTTCAGGCTGAAACCCTGCCCCAAAGTGAACACAGGATGTATGTTCCATACACGTTCACCCATTGCACATGTGTTCCACTCTCCTCTTAAATATGTACAGCGTTTGCCCCAAACTTGCTGACCATGTGTGAGTCTATTGTGTAACAAGACCCCCTGAGGCATAAAACCAACCCCTTCCTTCCTTCCTCAAAGAGAGAGCCTGGTTCTAAGTAGTTCCTGCTGGAGTCTCCTGTGGTTGCGGTTGGGTCATCTAAATTACTTCAAAGAGCAAAGAAACTGTCTGACATAAAAATGGTCTCTTATTTTCTTAATCTTTGTGTTTCTCAGCTGCACTGTTGTGAGGAAACCTCAGAATAAGTGTCAAGAACAGTTAGTAAACATTTAGTGAAAATCCATAAAGAATTTGTAAATGCTGTCTCTGTAAATCCATACACAGACTCATTACCCCCCCCCCCCCCCCAGTTTCCAGTAAGAGTACAAAGTTATGATTTTTACACAAAGACTTGTTTTTTATCCCCTATTAGTGTGCCCTATAACATCCTGGCAAATAATAACAATAAGAAATGAGAACGATAACAGTAATTCTACTTTTGAAACACCTTTTGTCTGTAAATATATATACACGTTCTGTAAGTGTCAAGGAATAGATTTAATCATGACATTAATCCCCAAGAACTTCGTGTTTTGTCTCAAAATTCAAATAGACACAGGGCCCTTTGTTTGGACTTAGGTGGTTGCACAACACTTTCCAAGTTAGCATGTTCTGTGAAGTCAACTCGGATTTTCAAGACTTTCTTTTCTGTACATTAAATATGTCTTAACATGATCTTAATGAAAGATGTAATAATTGTCTGGCAGATGGAAGAGGCAGCAAGAAAATTGTAGTTTAGTAAAATACAGTTTCACATTACTATATCAATATTAGGTTTTACACTAAAAGGAAAGCTAAATTTAGGAGCTTTATTACATACTAGCATTGAGATGAGTCATTTCCTCTCCATTAAAGCAACCAAAACCCCAACTTCCTATCTTAGGCTATAATCTGCACCAGCCAGCAGATTTCAGATCTCAATTCTGTATGTTCGAGTTCCTCAAAAAAAAAAAAAAAAAAAAAAAAAAAAATCTCAGTTTAAGTTTGTACTTTCAGTGGAATTTTAAATAATTCCAAGAATGAGAATAGCTAACATCAAGCATCAGATATTAGTCAGAACGGTTTCACTTTGAGCAATAAAATTAGATCTCAGTTGAAATTTGCAGATACTGTGAAAGGAAAAGTGAAGGACTTGCATCTTCACAAAATAAAATGACTTGTATTGAATTGAGCACACCCACTAAGACAGACACTTACAGACATACACAACACAGAGACACAGATGACACACACACAGACACACATGGAGATAGAGACACGGGCACATACACACAGACACACACAGACACACACAGTGAGACAACACAGAGATACAGACGACACACACACAGACACACTCACAGACACACATGGAGATAGAGACACAGGCACACACACACAGACTCAAGAAGATACACAGAGACAAAGACACACACACACACAAGACACACACCAACACAGACACAAGCAGATACACAAAGACACAGGCACATGCACACAGACACACACCAACACAGACACAAGCAGATACACAGAGACACAGGCACATGCACACAGACACACAAAAACACAGACACAAGCAGATACACAGAGACACAGACACACACACACCAACACAGACACAAGCACACAGAGACATAGACACACACAAGACACACACCAACACAGACACAAGCAGATACACAG
>NC_045442.1:127274619-127281670 GCF_002776525.5 Piliocolobus tephrosceles | reverse complement strand
ACACACAAGACACACACCAACACAGATGCAAGCAGATACACAGAGACGCAGACACACACACACACACACACAGACACACACCAACACAGACATAAGTAGATACGCAGAGGCACAAACACACGCAGATACCAACACAGACACAAGCAGATACACAGAGACACAGACACACACACAAGACACACACTAACACAGACACAAGCAAATACATAAAGACAGACACACGTGCACACACACATTCACCAACATGCACACACCCAATGATAAATGCTTCTCCACTTCTGTGTTTTGGTGACACTAGTAATCTTGTACTTTCTTCAACACAGTAGCCCATTTTATGTTCAAAAGCAAAAGAAAAATATGTCATCTAGTTTACTGTTTTTAAAATTCTAGGGTATTGTTGTTTCAGCCTCAATAAAATTACTTGTTCTACCATTCTTCTAAGTCCTTCTAAGTTTTGAGTATCTTCTAATTTCTTCATTCCTCTAATGAAGGGTCCGGTCATGTGTCGATATCACCCCGGTGGGGATCCCCTCACATTGCACCTGAGCTTGGCTGTGCTGCTGTCTGCCTGTAGATGAAGTGGATTGACAATGGTGGCATTCACCCGATGAGAAAAATGCCCCTGGGGCCGCGCTCCTGGCGAATGGCTTTGGAAATCAACAGAAGATGGCCACACTTTTGTCTGTGGACCGCGGCATATCAGTTACAGTGGTGTGCTAAATTTTGAGGCCAGGTGGACAGAGGTGAGATAAATGTTTTCAACTGATCAATAAAGACACATACCTTTATTGGGTACTTATCACAAGCTCTAGAATGGAAAAATACAAACATGCGTAGTCTGTATTACTCCTTTGAGGAGTTTAATAATTAATTGAACATAAAATTCCTATATATGTGTATAAATACATATATTTTAATAGCTACACAATGAAAACATCATGTAAAAAAATGAGAAGTAAGTAACAAGGACTCAAGGACCTGAAGTTCACAAAAAAAGAATGCATTACTGAAGAAATAAAAAACTAAATAAGTGACTGCAACTTTTTCTCACAAAGCTAGTCAATAAATTCAGTGTTTAAAATGTGACCTATGGACAGCGTTTAGACAGGTTTAGAAATATTGTACGTTGTTGAATCTGTCTAAAAGGATTCAATGACCTTGTGAAGGAAAAAATGACCCTTATTTTGTCTAGTGAAACATGTAGCATTTACAAGCAGAACCTACTCCAACTAAAATAGAAATAAAATTAAATTATTTAAGCATCCGGCATACTCAAAAAACTAAAGTCATCATTTTACTCATGAGGTAGAATCTACCTAAGTTATTTATCTCTGTATCAAATCCTTAAATACTTTGTTAAACTTGGAAAATTTTAAAGTTGAGTAAAATCATCCACATTTATCTGGGTGTGTTTCTGCTGTGTGCACATATAATTTAATATAATAAAATATTTATTGGATTTTGACATTAATTTTCATCTTAAATGAAACCTGCTGATACTTCTTAAATTAGGTAGGCAACAGAGCAGTCTCCTTTATGGTACACTTCAGATCCTCCTCTGTGAGTCTATCTTCTGTCCTGGAATATGTAGTCATTCACTAAAAGTGAGCACCTACTGCTCCACCAACTTGTGTTAAATCAATTTTTAAAAATTCCTGCCCTCAGGGAGCATACTTTTTACATCACAAATTATAAATATAACATGTAAGTAAATTATACGGTATGCCAGAAAATGATAAGTGCTAAGAAAAAAATAGGGTAAGAGATATCTTAAATGTTGGGTTTTGAGGGGTTGGGTTGGAATTTTGAGAAGAAAAAAAAACTGCTTAGTGTAGACCTCCAGTTCAGGAGATAACTTTTGGTAAAATCTCCATCATTAAGAAGGCCCTAGGCCCTGGACTTCTCAGCCTCCATATGTATAAAAAAAAATTCCTTTTCTTTATAACTTTCTCAGTTTTAGGTATTCTGTCATAAACAACAGGAAATGGACTAAGACACTGGAGCCCAGGTAACATGACGCAGGGGGAGATGGTGATGTCTTGAGTGAGAGCAAAGACCTTCAGATGAGATCTGGTGCATTCAGGGTGGTATAGTCGCAGACAGAGCAGAGACCTTCAGGTTGCAAGTGCTCTCATTCTGCATCTTGAAGGAAAAGACAACAGAGTCCTTCATTAATTTGCATTACAAGAGGTGAGAAAAATAAGATAAGGGTAAAAACAAGGTTTTAACCTTCCTACAGAACCAACTGAACAGAATTTTGATCAATGGAAAGTGTGTGATGAGTAGGATCAGATAGAAGGGAGAGGACAACACCTCCATTTTAGATGTAATAAGCTGGGTGTTTATCAGAAAACCAGGCAGGCAAACCGACTACAGTTGATGAGCAAGTCCAGCCCCAGGAAAGAAATCTGAGCTGGGGATGAAATCTGAGCACCATTTGCATGTGGATGTTCTTAAAGAATGCATGAGGCTAGATGTGATCTTGAGGGGTGAGAGTATAGATGGAAAAGGGTTAAAGAAGGCTCATACCTTGAGGCACCAGCAAGTAAGAGGCTGGGAACAAGAGCAGAAACAAGAAGAGAAGCCCAAAGAGATGGGATCAATGAGTTCAGGGGAAAAGGGTCAGACCTGGGCAGTGTCCTAGAAACTAAATGAGAGCAGTGCTTCAGGTAAGAATGCATAGCAACTCTCCTATATGAGGAGTGAGAATTAGGCATGAAACTTCACAGGCAGGTCATCGTTGGTGCACTGGACAAGGGCAGTTTGGGTGGAGTATGGAGGTAGGGTGAGATGAAAGCCTCATTGGAGAAGGTTCAACAAGAATAGTGAGAGGAACTTCACACAAAAGATATGGGTGATTATGCGAATGAATTATATTGCAAAAGGGAGCATAATCTCTGGGCAGTGGCTGGTAGAAAAAGTAAATCAGAGGAGCTATGTTTGCCAGGATGGTAAGATAGCATGTTTGCATGCTGGAGGGAATGACAGGGGAGAGAGAGAAAATGAAACAATGTGGGAATAAAAAAGAAGGGTTCCAGGAGCTGTGTCTTTGAAAAGGTAAGAGAGGATGACCTCTATGAACAAGTGATTGGTTTTGAACAGGAGGAGAGAGAATGTACCTCTAGGAATAGATGGGAACTTAGAATGGATGGTTACTGGTGGTGCTAGGTGGGAAGCTACGAAGACACAGAAGTTCTCTTCTGATTTCTTCAATTTCCTCAGTGAACAGAAGGCACAGTCATCATCTGAAAGTGAGGATGAGGCCATGGGAGGTAGTGAAGATTTCTGTAGAGGAGAGCTATTAAGTGAGAGTCTAGAGAACAGATAAGGGAAGTAGAGTATAGAATGATAATGTTATCACAATGATTGCCAGGTCACCATCAGGATGCAGTTGTGTTGTGATCGTCAGTATTTGAAATGACACCACTCAGGTTGGTTGTGGGATTTCCTGTCAGTGTCAAAGGCACAACTGCCGTTGCTTCACATAAAGATTGTAGCCTAACCAGGTATCCCAAAACTAGACAAGGACAAAGGAACGGAGGGTTTAGCCAGCCAGAGATCACTGGGTATTGTGTAAATTCTTTTACTATGGAAGATAGTTGTTGAAACAAACAGAAAAAAGACAATGTGGGGGACAGAGATCATGAAGGTAGAAGAAGAGTTAAACAAACCCACCTTCTTCTAGGCTGTCGAATTCACACACACTTACTCAGTCTGTAAGCATGAATGAAGGAGATTATATGGTGGCCTGAAGAAGGGAACACTGGAAATAGAATATTAAACATCACTGCTCTTCCCACTGCAGGTGATTTGTCAGGGTCATCCTTCTTAGGCCTGTGACTGCAGAAACCATTGCTGATGAAACACCCTTTGCTACTACTTTAGAACAAACCATCCTCTGGTTTTACTGCTCTCAGGGGAAGACTGAACACTCATGTTAATTATTATGCAGAGCAGTTTGGCTCTTGTTTCTCTAAAGAAGTCTAAATCACCTATGTCAGGAAACCTTGCATGACATTATAAGACCAACCAATTAAGGCATTTTCCTTAGGCCTATAAATGCAAACTCAAAGAGTAGTTTTTAAAATAACCATTTCCTTTTCTTATTATAGTATCACTTAGAATTATCTACTCTATTGTAATTAATTGATCGATTGTTGGCCTCTCTCATTAGAAATCAAGGTCTTTGAAGTCAGGTACTGTAGTTTATTCACTATTGTTTGCCTAATATGAAACTATTTGGACTCTATCAAACATCGTTCATAAAAAGTAATGCCAGGTGGGTTATAGATCTAAATGTGAAAGGAACACAAAACACTTCCAAAGAAAAATACAAGGGTACCTCCGTGCCCTTGGGATGAGTAAAGAATTCTTTAAAAGGACTCCAAAAGCACTGAGTATGAGAGAAAAATTCACAAATTGGACTTTATTGCAATTAAGAACTGTCATCAAAATATACCATCAAGAGACTGAAAAAGCAAGCTACAGACTGGGTAGAGATATTTGTAATCCATACGGCACAAAAGAATTACATCCAGAATATGTAAAGCAGTTCTTAAAATTATTTATTTATTCATTTTTGAAACCAAGTCTCACTCTATCGCCCATGCCAGAGTGCAGTGGTATGTGATCATGGCCCACTGCAGCCTTGAACTTTCAGGCTTAGGTGATCCTCTTGCCTCAGACTCCTGAGCAGCTGGGACTGCAGGTAGATGCCATCACATCTGGTTAATTTAAACTTTTGTTGTTGTTGTTTGGATGGGGTCGGTCTCACTATGTTGCCCAGGCTGGTCTCCAACTTCTGGCCTCAAGCGATCCACCCACCTCAGCCTCCCAAAGCACTATAATGACAGGTGTAAGCCACTGTGCCCAGCCAAAGTTCTAAAAATTATTAAACATGACAGTCAATCCTATAGAAATAAAACCTAGAAAATTGAACAGGTGCTTGACAAAAAAGGCTACATGAGTCACCAATAAGCATATAAAAAATGTCCCACATCACTAGTCATGGGGAAATGCAGTTTACAATCAAATGAGACCTCATTGCTCCCCAACCAGAACTGCCGAGTCAACATTGGTGAGCAATGGCAGTCCGTGGCAATGACAGGGGCTGCCTGAATGCTCAACCCTTGTTGGTGGAAACCTTGGCATGTGCACCCCATGTGTGGTGGTTTCTCCTAAAATGGGACATACACATTCAGTATCACCCACAGTTCCACTCCTAGGAATCTATCCAACCAAAATGAGGACAAATGTTCATAAAAAGATGTGTACAAGAATGTTTATGGTGACACTCTTCATAACAACTCCAAAGGCAAAACAACCAATGCATATGAAGAGCGGAACGAGGACACTGTGGTTCATTCAAAAAACAAGATTGTTTCTTTGCAATTTTCAAATGCAAAACTCATCTCAAGTGTGAAAGACAGAATAGTGGACGCTTTTGGGGAGGATAGTGACTTCTGGGGCATGGGAGTATCTGAGCAACTAGCAATGTTTTATTTCCTGGTCACGGCAGTGGTGATACAGAGTTGATTGCTTTGTGAAAATTATTCACTTTTTGCATTTTAATTGTGCCTATTCTCATGATGTGTGCTTGTAAGTTACACCAATAAAATTCCCTCAAATTATGTGTTCAATGGTAATCAAAATTCTGCAATTATTTTTTAAATAAAGAAATGATAGGTAGAGGGCGGAGCAAGATGGCCGAATAGGAACAGCTTCAGTCTCCATCTCCCAGCGCGAGCGACACAGAAGACCGGTGATTTCTGCATTTTCAACTGAGGTACTGGGGTCATCTCACTCGGGAGTGCCGGACAATCGGTGCTGGTCAGCTGCTGCATCCTGACCAGCGAGAGCTGAAGCAGGGCGAGGCATCGCCTCACCTAGGAAGCGCGAGGGGGAAGGGAGTCCCTTTTCCTAGCCAGGGGAACTGAGACACACAACACCTGGAAAATCGGGTAACTCCCACCCCAATACTGCGCTGTAACACCGGCACACCGGAGATTATATCCCACACCTGGCCGGGAGGGTCCCACGCCCACGGAGCCTCTCTCCTTGCTAACACAGCAGTCTGCGGCAATCTAACCGCAAGGCAGCAGCGAGGCTGGGGGAGGGGCGCCCGCCATCGCTGAGGCTTAAGTAGGTAAATAAAGCCGCTGGGAAGCTCGAACTGGGTGGAGCTCACAGCAGCTCAAGGAAACCTGCCTGTCTCTGTAGACTGTGCCTCTGGGGACAGGGCTCAGCTAAAGGAGCAGAAGCCTGTGAAACGCGAACGACTCTGTCTGACAGCTTTGAAGAGAGCAGTGGATCTCCCAACACGGAGGTTGAGATCTGAGAAGGGGCAGTCTGCCTGCTCAAGTGGGTCACTGACCCCTGAGTAGCCTAACTGGGAGACATCCCCTGACACCCCACACCTCACAGGGTGGAGTACACCCCTGAGAGGAAGCTTCCAAAGCAAGAATCAGACAGGTGCACTCGCTGTTCAGCAATATTCTATCTTCTGCAACCTCTGCTGCTGATACCCAGGCAAACAGGGTCTGGAGTGGACCTCAAGCAAACTCCAACAGACCTATAGCTGAGGGTCCTGACTGTCAGAAGGAAAACTATCAAACAGGAAGGACACCTATATCAAAACCCCATCAGTACGTCACCATCATCAAAGACCAGCGACAGATAAAACCACAAAGATGGGGAAAAAGCAGGGCAGAAAAGCTGGAAATTCAGAAAATAAGAGCGCATCTCCTCCTGCAAAGGAGCACAGCCCATCGCCAGCAACGGATCAAAGCTGGTCAGAGAATGATTTTGATGAGATGAGAGAAGAAGGCTTCAGTCCATCAAACCTCTCAGAGCTAAAGGAGGAATTACGTACCCAGCGCAAAGAAACTAAAAATCTTGAAAAAAGAGTGGAAGAATTGACAGCTAGACTAATTAATGCAGAGAAGGTCATAAACGAAATGACAGAGATGAAAACCATGACACGAGAAATACGTGACAAATGCACAAGCTTCAGTAACCGACTCGATCAACTGGAAGAAAGAGTATCAGCGAT
>NC_045442.1:127217449-127274219 GCF_002776525.5 Piliocolobus tephrosceles | reverse complement strand
GAGTTGATGGGTGCAGCACACCAACATGGCACATGTATACATATGTAACAAACCTGCACGTTATGCACATGTACCCTAGAACTTAAAGTATAATAAAAAAAAAAAAAAGAAAACACACACACACAAAAAAAAATGATAATACTATGAACAATCAGTTGAGTTGGATGTTATCATGAACAAGAAATACGAGAAGCTTCACCCCTGAACAAGAGTTTCCAACATTCTCTACTCCTCTGGAGCCACAGAGTGGGAGTTTCAGTGCGGATTAAATCCCACAGTCTGATTTTTTTTTTTTCTTGCATTGTCATAGCTTTGTTATTTAATGAGGTATTGTGAGAATTCCTGCTATTCCTTCCATGGTTGTTATAAATATTGACATTAAAAGACCTTATTGCAATAGTAAAATGAGCTCTATAGCCAATGGCTGCCTGTGAGAGATAATGGGGCCATGACCTTATAGGATTTACCAGTCACTGCACATCTAAGTCATTAATTTGCTAAGCACTTTGTGCAATCCCAAATATGAAAAGTACTATATGAGCCAAAATTCTATTCTCTCTTATATGATGATTAATTGTCTCATAAAAGTACTATGCAAGCCAAAATTCTATTCTCTCCTATACGATGATTAATTACGTTTGATTAATATGATGTAAAATATCATTAAATAATTTAAATGCAGGTGTGTGGATTAAAGTTACTCTAGAGCTTCCATGACATCAACAGTGACAAATTATGTGCAAGTTTAAGTTTGCACAAGTGATTAATCTGCTATTCTGCAGTTAAAATTAATTATTATTAATTATTATGCTCATATTTACATGACTGGTTCAAAATATGGCCAACCATTAATGCACTGCATTTGCACAAAGTTATTTTTAAACATAATCTTACATTCTTAATGTACAGCAAGTACAAAGAGCAAGAGAGAATTGGCTCAAAATTGTAATTTTAGCTGTTTTAGCTTCAGGTTTAGCTGGCTAATTTTTATAAAACAGCTGAGGTTATTAAAATATTTTATTTGTTCTGTCTGCACAGAGGCTAAATAGGATTGTATTATTCTTATAGTTAAGTGGACTAGTATATATGTTTCCAACTTTTCTCTGTAATTATTGGCACAACTTTCTTTTGAACAGTATATTCGGATGTTCTCATCCTGTCTCAGGAGTACACTTACCCAGGAAGCGAATGAAGAGGAGGCTTTTAGATGTCACGGAAGCAGAGTAGGAAGATTCTAGAATGAGAGAGCTGACAGCCACCTTAGAAATGAGGTGTTGCCTCTGTTGCCCTGCTGGGAGGGTTTACTTGAACCACTTCAGACAGATGGATATTTATCTTACTCTCCAGAGACAGAGATTTTATAGATTGTGTACAATATGTGATGGTTAGCCACTCTTTGTTGTTTGAAAGTATGAGTGCATAATAAAAATAACTTTTAGATAACAGCTATAGCACCCACAACTTCCATTTATTAGGTACCTATTTGGTTCTAGACCTTGTTTTTGGCTCTTTACATTTATTGTCTTGTTGAGATTTTTAAAAATATTTTTTTATTACAGTTGACAATACAGAAGCTTGTTTGTCTAACGCCGTTATTGACATATATCTGACTCCCGGTGAAGGACTTTTGGAAAATCAAATCTACACAGGGAAGAGCTAAGTGATGGGTATAAGACACAATCTATTCATGTAAGTGCCCCCTCACTTTTCTTTCTGCGGGTCAAACTATCATATGTTTGTTGCTTACCTTGACGGGCCTAGTGACCAGGGTATACATTAAATGTCTTTTAGCCATTTTTGTTAAAGGTGATGCTTCAACTGCTTCCCATTCATACTTGTTAGTACTTATCCCTGCAGTGATACTCAGATATGAATGGAAGGTGAAGGGGAATGAAATGGAATATATAGTGTGATGGATAATAGTAAGTGTCAACTTGATTGGATTGAAGGATGCAAAGTATTAATCCTGGGTGTGTCTGTGAGGATTTTGCCAAAGAATATTAACATTTGAGTCAGTGGGCTGGGGAAGGCAGGCCCACCCTTAATGTGGTAGGCACAATCTAATCAGCTTCCAGTGAATATAAAGCAGGCAAAAAAATGTGAAAATGCGAGACTGGCCTAGCCTCCAGCCTACATCTTTCTCCGATGCTGGATGCTTCCTTCCCTCTAACATCAGACTCCAAGTTCTTCAGTTTTGGAACTCGGACTGGCTCTCCTTGCTCCTCAGCTTGCAGACAGCCTATTGTGAGATCTTGTGATCATGTAAGTTAATATTTAATAAGCTCCCCTTTATATAAAATGGAATATATATATCCCCTTTATATAAAATGGAATATATATATATATATGTGTGTGTGTGTATATATATATATCTCCTATTAGTTCTGTCCCTCTAGAGAACCCTGACTAATGCATACAGTGTGACATTTATTAAAACTTAGGTCCAGAGAGGCAGATAAAACCGAGATTCAGAGAGCCTACAGTCATGTAGGGGAATAACTAATAAATGAGAAAAATTGCATTTTCCCTCTTTATTCTCTTTGTGTTTCAGCTTGGTTAATTTTCATTGACTTATCACACAATTTCACTAACTTTTTTCCCTTGGCTGTATTGAGTTTATGATGGGTTTGTTAAATGCATTCTTCATCTATTATACCATTGGATTTTTATCTATATATTTATTGTTCTATTTGACTTTTTCTTAGAAATTTTCATCTCTCTACTGAAATTCCTCATCTTTTCACATGTTGTCCACCTTTTCTATTATAGCCTTTAACAAATCTCTGTCTCACAGTTACATTTGGGCCACCTATGAGTCTGGTTCTATTGATCATTTTGTCTCTTGAACATGCTTTGTTTTCCCTCACTTGCTTTTTTTGCTCATCACTTTTAATTAATGTCAGATATTATGTGTAGAAGAGTAATATGGAGATTATTATTATTTATTCTTTGACAAGGGTGTCAGGGAGGAAATACACTTTCTGCTCAACCCTCATAAATTCATAGCTGGGACCCTTGTAACAAAACAAAGTTTAACAAAATAAAGATAAGCAGGTTTATTAATGTATACAGCACACATGACACTGGAGAAACCCCAGTGAAAGGTAACTTAAGGCAATGGCTTAGAACTCTGACTCATATAACATCTTCAACCAAGAATAATAAATTTCTAGATAAATGAAAGTACAAAGAAAAACAGCCTTAGGCTTCCAAAGGCAGAAAATTGTGGGAAGGTGAATAGATGGGAAGAAACCCTCGGGGTAAGGTTTATTTGCAGATTCTCTGGTGCCATCTCTGGTTAATAATAGTTGTCTCCAGTAAAGGGGAATTTATATCCTGTCTTTAGGTAGAAAGCAAAGGACAGAGAGAGCTTTTCCTTCATCTGCTGCTTCTTAATTGCCTTTAGCTCAAAAATACGTTTTATGTCAAAAGGCATATTTTGGAATGACATACTCTGGTTTCCTTCATGGGCACAGCCTTTCAGCTAGGCTGTTAATGTGGGAGTTGCATCAATCTAGTCTGCAGTTGAGCTGTGTTTGGGTCTTTTGTTGTTTCTATGGTTACCCTCCTTTTAGCACTGGCTTTGATTTCTACCGGAATCATCTTGGGTTTACAGTGAGACTAGAGTGATGGGGTGTTTGTTTCCAGGTCCTGCTGCACCCTCAGCTTCCAGCCTTCCAGAGTGAACCTTCTTTGCCACTCTGGACCTCCCCTTCTGGCCCACAGCTCTACTTCTTGCTCCAAGTTTGCTGGTCAAGACATGGGAGTGAGCAGAGAAGGGACCTCTCCATGGTTCTGCTTCAGCCTCAGTCTTAGGCAGGCCCTAAGTGTGCCTGGGTTTCAATGATTCTACCCAAGTCCTCTGACCTCTTCATGGCAGCCAAACACCACTTTGCATCTTTGGTGCCTCTCGTCCAAGAGGGAAGTTCCTGTGCCTCTCGGTGCAATGTCTTGGTCAAGTGAATTTGCCTGGGATGGCTTCCTCCCTCTCCCCTGGGGCTAGTGTCATGTTTCTGTCATGTTTCCTCTACCCTCTCTGGGTCTACATCTGTGCCATGGGGTGCCAGGTCTTGCCTCCCATCCCCCAGCAGCTTTAGGCACTGCACCTTGAGCCTTCCCCACAGGCACACCTCTGTCCCTCTGTCTTGCCAGCAACCCCAAAGGAGGGCCATGGAGAAGCATCTGCATGGGGTTTGGAACTCCTCTTGTGTCTGTGGCTCTGAGGAGTTCTGTGCTCTCACACGGACCCACATTGAAGTGTTAACACTGTGTTGAGGATTTTACTGTTCTGCTTATCTCCTTCTATGTCCCAGCCTTCTCCTCCTGTGCCCAGGCATGGTGCTGCATCCCCGTTCTCCATGGGTTGCTCATCCTTCCTTAGATTTCAGGTTTCTTGGTTTTCTTGCCATCTCAGCTCTCAGATGGGCTCAAGAAGAATCACGATTTTATAGGTTACTTGTTATTTTTTTCTTATTTTAAGGTGGGAGCAATGTTTTTGCATCTTTGTATATCCTTGATAGAAGTGGAATTTATGATAAACAGCATTTTAACTTGGACTTCTCACCCAAAAGAATCTGCTATTTCCTCTCTTCCTTGCCTAGTTCCTAAAGGTGTTCTAACTGAACACAGTCATCTGCTAGAAAAGTTTCCACCTTATCCACCCTGTGCAGTCTGGAGCGGGTCTTTCTAACCTAGGACTAGAAATCTGATCAAAAATCTTGAATTCCCGATCACTCATCATCCTGCAGCCTTCATCTCTTTTAAAAATTTTTTTAGCACACACATGCAGTTTTACATAAATCTATAAATGTGATCAAAACAGGTAATGAATTTTTTCAAAAAGCTATAATAATTTACATTTCAATGGCCAATGTATGAGAATATCCACTTCCTGTATCTCTGCTAGAAATAGCAGTTATTTTTTTCCTGTGTATAAAATGATAGCCCATTGTTACCATAATCTGCTTGCCTTTATTGTAAGCTTGAACATAACGTCATAAATTTGCTCCTCTTTAGCTACGCACTTCTGTGAATTGCCTTTTCACACCATTTGCCCATTTTTCTACTGGACTATTTGTCCCCTTCAAGTGAATCTGTCAGATCTTCTTATGATTATATATTAGCAATTTCCCCTCAAATAATTGTTGTTCTATTTATGTTTTTTTTTTTTGTGATACATTTTATCACACAATGATTTTATTTTTGTGAGCTGGGGAATGCGCATCATTTTTTTAATACAGCTTCTGAAATTCCAACCTTAGTCAAATGGGATTCTTAAGTCTGTAGCTTAAACGTGTCATTACTTAGAGTTGCACAAAGTGTAGAAAAATACAGGCAGCTTTAAAGATCCAGTGCACAAAAGTCAATGGAATGAAGGTAACTCACAGGTGGAGTCCTGCAGAGTTGTGGTTGGGCTGAGTGTACATGGATTCCCTTGTCACCTACATATGTACAGGGAATGGGTGCAGCAAATGCCTAATGTCAGAATCCAGGGAGTTCCAACATAGATCTAATGAAGCAGTTTCTTCATCAACTGCCAAAAGCAGGCAGGTGAGCTTTCAGGGCCATCTGAATTTGTCTCTCCTCACTCAGACTTTATTCCAAAACTGTGTTATTTTATTTTATTTTCTTGAGATGGAGTCTCTCTCTGTCTCCCAGGCTGGAGTGCAGTGGCGTGATCTCAGCTCACTGCAACCTCTGCTTCCTGGGCTCAAGAGAGTCTCCTGCCTCAGCAGGCAGCAGGAGATTACAGGCACCTGCTGCCACGCCTAGCTAATTTTTGTATTTTTAGTCGAAATGGGGTTCCACCACATTTGCCAGGCTGGTCTCAGGCAATCCCCCCGCCTCGACCTCCCAAAGTGTTAGGATTACAGGTGTGAGCCACTGCGCCTGGCCTTTTTAATTTTTTTTTAAATTCAAGTGTTTAATCACTTGAAATTTATTTTTATAGGAAGTGAAATAGTGTCAAATTGTATATTTTTCCAGATGTGCAGCTATTTTTGCCAATTCTACTAATTAAAATGTCTATCGATTTCTCACTAATTAGAAATGCTATCTTTATTATATATTCATGTCTCATATCATCTATTTAAATATCTCCCAGCTAACGCCACAATTAATTTTATTGTAATGGCTCTATAGTTTTTCTTATATCTGATAAGTCAAATCTCTTCCTTCCTAGGCTTCTGTTTAAAAATGTCCTGGTTATTCTTTGACATTTATTTTCTCATATAAATTTTATGGCCATATAATTCAAGTGAAACTTAATACAATAATTATCATTGTATATTACATTTGAAAAGTTTCACACTTTTATATCAAAGACTTCTCATTCTAGAATATTCTTTTTCCATTTATTCATATAATATGTTATATTCCTCAATAAGATATTCTATCATTTTTAATAAAAGTTCTATTTCTTTCTTCTGAATTTCATTCCTTAATATCTTATGCTTGTCTCATTATTATGGGAATTTTTTCTTATTTTTCTTTGTTTTTATTATTAAACTAGAAAAAAACCTAATGCCTTTTACATATTTATCTTATATCTGTCTGCCTTACCTAGCTCTTCTGTTAATTCTAATTGTTTATATTGTTTTCTGGGTTTCTCTAGTTATAAAATAATGTCATAAAAAGGGACAATTTTATCTTTTGCAAACATTGTCCCACTTACTAAACTCTGTGTCTAATTACAATAAATAGATCTTTCAAGAAAATAATGTTATAATGGTAATAGTAGTAATCCACGTCTAATCTATGATTTTAATCAAACTAGAGGTCGCACTTCATCATTTAGAAGAATAATTCCACTTGCTCTATAGAGATAGTCATTATTTTGCCCAAGCAATTCAAATCTACTTCTTCTATGTACACTTAAAATTTTACATAAGAACGGCTAACAAGGATTTTATTAAATATCTTTTTAACACTTTGTGTTAATTTTCTTTTTTAGGCTTGGATAATGGATCCAACGTGACCAAGGAGTGACTCATCTTTCTGCCTACTCCATGCCCACATCCATCCAGCTGAATGCGGCTGGGGGAAAATAAATAGACCTTAGGTAGCTCTGAAAGCTGTCCACCAATCAAACTATACTTCCATAGCATTTTCCTCTCCCACTCCTCTTTCCAGAAACTTCCTACGCTTTTCCCCATTCCTACCCTTGGTCGATGATGTCACCTTCTGTTCCTCAGTCTGAAGAAACTGCAGGCTGATCACCTGTGCTCGTCTCCACCCTCTCTGGCCACTGTCAGCAAGGTTGCCTCCCCTGTGACCTGTGCGTCCCCCTCCTCCCACTTGCTCAGGGACAGTGCCTTTCTCTTGCCCTGAATAATCAATCTTCCTCATGAATATACAAACGTGCTGCAGTTTCTCCAAGGGCTGAAAAATAAAACCCCTTCTTCATCTTACTTTTCTGCCCCATTTTTCTGCCTTTCTTACAGTAGAAACCCTCCAAGCTGTCAGCGTTTACTTTCTCCATTTCCTGCCTTCCCGTTCTCTCTCTCTCTTCTTCTTCTTCTTCTTTTTTTTTTTTTTTTTTGAGACAGACTCTCCCTCTGTTGCCCAGGCTAGAGTGCAGTGGCCTGATCTCGACTCACTGCAACCTCCACCTCCGGGTTCAAGCAATTATCCTGCCTCAACTTCCTGAGTAGCTGGGGTTACAGGCATGTACCACCACGCCCGGCTAATTTTTTGTATTTTTAGCAAAAACAGGTTTCACCATGTTGACCAGGCTGGTCTGGAACTCCTGACCTCAAGTGATCCACCTGGCTCAGCCTCCCAAAGTGCTGGGATGAGAAGTGTGCTCCACCATGACCGGCCCCATTCTCTATTGAGCTCCCTCTGATTAGGATTCTGTCCTCTAGAGTTGCACTAAAACAATCCTTAATTTTGGAATTCCTCCTTGGGCATCTTCCTTTTCTATTTAAACTCCCTTAGAAATCTCACATAGTTTCACAGTTTTAAATAATAACTCTATATTAGAGACTCCCAAATGTTTATTTCCAGACAACACTTTTCCCCATCAACTCAAGTCCCATACATCTAATGCTCTATTTGATGCCATTTGGATGTCTAGTAGGCATGAGAATCTTGATGTCTTCAAATCAGTTTCTGATCTCTCCCCATCCTTACCCATACTTGTTCATCCATCAGTCTTCCAGTCTCTCTTTAGGATTCTTCCTTATGTAGACTTCTTCTCAAGCCCAAGTTCTTGAAGTCATTCTTACCATTTTTTCTCTCCCCACATCACAAATTCATCCATTAAGATATCCTCTTGATTTTGTCTTAAAAAGATATCACATCATTTCTCACTATCTTTACCGTCACTACCCTAATCCAAGGTATCAGGAACCTTGTCTGGATAATTGCAAAATTATCCTAATTTTTTTCCCCTCCAATACAGCAGCAAGAGTAATTCTGTTGAAAGGGAGGCCAGGGAATGGCTGCTATAGCTTCCTAAAAGGCAGGCTTACTACTGCCCAGGTGTACCGCAGGATCCGGTTCCCCAGCTTCTCTGGTGAGCTCTTTTGTGCTTTCTCCTAGGATTGTTTTGATCCAGCACACGGTCTTTCTCCCCTAGAGTCTGCTGTGTCTTCTCCCTCTGCCTGGAATGGTCTCCCCACCACGCCCCCAGCCATGCATTTCCACATAGCCAGTGCCCTCTCATCTGTTTCAAGTTTTCAGTCATCACCTGAGTGATCTCAATTCCCCAACACACCCTCTGCCTACATTTTTGTTATTATTATTATTTTTTTTCTAGAGACAGTTTCTCACTCTGTCGCCCAGGCTGGAGTGTAATGGCACGATCTCGGCTCACTGCAACCTCTGCTTCCTGAGTTCAAGTAATTCTCCTACCTCAGCCTTCTGAGAAGATGAGATTACAGGCGCCTGCCGCCACTCCTGGCTAATTTTTTGTATTTTTAGTAGAGACGGGGTTTCACCATGTTGGCCAGGCTGATCTCAAACTCCTGATCTCAGGTGATCTGCCCACCTCGGCCTCCCAAAGTACTGGGATTACAGGCATGAGCCACCATGCCCGGCCTCTGCCTACATTCTTTATTTCAGCTTTCATCCATTTCTCTTACCACCACTTAACGTATTAGGTATGTGTTTTCTTCTTAGTTTGTTTCTGGTCTCTGTCTTCACACTAAAGTGGAAGCACCATGAAGGGTGGTAGAGACTTTTCTTTTTACTCTACTTCTGCATTTCTGATACAGAGAAAAGTATATAGAACATTTTAGGTGCTCAGCAACACCAACACAAACTAATAAAATCAGATAAATAAAGGAAAATACTGCTGAAATAAAATTCCTCTTACTTAATAATTTTTTCATCTGTATTCATAAACCAGATCTAGGTACAATTTTTCTTTATTGTTCCATCTTTATCAGATTTTTTAAAGAGCTATATTGCCTTTGTCAAATGAATTGGGGAGGCCTTTCATCTTTTTTTCTAAGGCCTGGAATAATTTAACTTTGAAAAGCTCTCTTTCTTAAAGGTTATATAAAATTCATGTTACATAAACCTCAGCTGGGAACCCATCTGTTCTCAGTGCCTTTTTCAATGGTAGATTTTTAAGTGTCTTTTTCTAAACTCTCTTATGGTAACTGATGTATTTAAGTTTCCCCTTTCTTCTTGGGTGAATTTTGGCAACACATAGTTTGCTGGGAAATCATCCATTTCCTCTAAACTTTCAAATGTCTTGTCAGAAAGTTTCATATATATTTTTATGACTGCTTTAATCACTTCTGTATGTATGGTTCTTCCTTGTTTCTCTCTCATAATTTGGTTTATTTTTGCCTTCTCTCTTTTTCCTTTAAAGAAGTTCATGAGGCATTAATATAATTAAATTAACTTGTATTAGGATGGCCACTATGAACAAATAAGTATAACTGGGATGTTTTGGGTACATACCCGAAAGAAGTGAAAGCAGTGTTTTCAAGTGAAATTTGTACCTGGTGTTGACTGCAGCAATATTCACAATAGCTAAAATGTGGAATGTCTGTCAACCAATGAATGGATAAGGAAAATTCAGTCAATATATACAATGGAATATTATTCAGCCTGAAAAAGGAAGGAAATTCTGACACAAGTTACAATATGGGTGAGCCTTGAGGACATTATGCTGAGTGAAATAAGCATCACGTATAAGTATAAACACTGTATGACTTCACTTACATGAGGTTCTAGAGCACTCAGATTTATAGAGACAGAAAGAAGAATGGTGTTTGCCAGGGCCTGAGAGTGGAGGGGATGGGGAGTTGTGTGTTGAGGTTTAGAGGTTCGGTTTTACAAGATGAATCTCTGAGAGAAATGGTGGTGATGGCTTCAGAATAGTGTGAATGTACTTAGCGCTACTCACAGGCTGACGGTGCACTTGAAAATGGTTAGAATGTTTTATGTCATTTGTACTGTCCACAATAAAATATTGAAAAAAATCATTACTTTGATATAAGAATTATAGTTGAATTTTTAAATTTTTGGTAACTTTTTGTTTTTAATTTTAGTTTTTAATATCCATTTATATTTCTTATTCACTTTTTGTTGGAATTTTTTAGATTCTTAGGATGAGGACAAAATCCCTTTGATTTTTTAGTTTTGTTGAAAATAAAGACGATATTTTATGGGACTTTTTCCCCCCCTCGGGGGACTGCTTTCACTTTGTTCTACAGTTTTAGACAGAAAGAGTATTCTTCTTCATTACTAAAAGTTGTAATTTTTCTTTTGATTATATCTTCGAATTGAGTCATTTATTTGGGGATGTGCTTCTTAGTTCCCAAGAGATTTTACTTTTTAGTCCCTTTATATTATTATATCAGTTTATGTTCACAGACTAAGCTCAACAAAATTTTTATCCACACCTAGACACTGCTGCGGGCTCGGCGCCCCACACCCTGACCCCATCTGTATGCTCCCCTAGAGGTCTGAGCAGAGGGGGCCTGAAGAAGCAAGCCACTCCCCCCCGTCACACGCCCTGTGAGGGGCACAAGGGAACGTTTTCCGTTTCACTCTCACTACGTAGATACACATACAAGGTAACTACCAAAGATAATGCATAGAATAATTCGCTTCACTGTAGTAATCAGTTGTTTTCATATATATACACACACATATATATACATATATACACACATATATGTGTGTGTGTGTATATATATACGAAAACATTATGTTGTGCACCGTAAATATATACAATGAAAGTACAGAGTCTTGGCTGCCAGGGTCTCCAGGGTTGGTGATATCTAGATTATTGTCCAGCCTGTGGAGGGGAGAGTTCATGTCCTTTCTCTGCGAGTCTTTTCACAGAAACTAAAACCTCACCAAATCTCATTCAGAGGCCGGGCCACTTCTGCCATTTGACACAGGAGACGAGCCTGATTGTGTCCCATGAATAAAACTTTGTGGGTGCTGTTTAAAACTATGGGTCTCTTTTGTCTTCAGCAGAAACGATTTTTCATTGTTTTCATATACTTCTAAGATGTTAAAAATACTTGAATATTTACACTAATTTTCAATCTTCTTTATGTTTTATATTAACACTCTCCACAAAAACAACACATGTACATAATATATAAACATTATATATCTTAGATAAAACTATTTAGATAGAACAAAAAACGTGTTCTAGACTAAATTTGTCCTCTGAACAAATTTTCCACCAGCTCTAGTCATTGCTGTATTTGGGATTCTCGTCCTCCAAGGACTGGGTTTTACTACATGAAGATGCTCCTGTTGACATAAACTACTCAGTGCAAACGTTTACCTGCATGTCAGCACGCAGCCTCCCCAACTCAAACAACTCTTCATGGCCACGTGGTTACAACACACACCTTGGCCGAGGACCCACTTATTTTTTGAGATCGTTTCACCGTGGTCCTGGGGCAGTGAGTTCACCTGAGGTGAGACGCGCCCTCTGTGATACTGGATGCGGCAGCGGCTCAGAAGGACTGTGCAGAGGATCGCTGGGTAATTGATCACAGCCAGTTTTCTTTATCAATGCTGGGAACGCGGGGGTGAGGTGAGTCAGTCCCAGCTCGTACTCTGGTTTCTGAGCTGTGGAATCCAACAGGAAGATCCTTTTCCCACCAGCTAAGCATAGACCTGAGATTTCCCCCTGCTTGACTTCCAGTGGGGACTTCTCTGTGCTGAGCCAGCTGCCTCAGGCTGTGGTCCTTGTTATGTATTTATTTATTTCTCATCAGCTTGGTACTTTTCGATGAAATGTTTTTGCTCGTTGTTGAAAACTTACATGCAAAAACCAAATCCATTTTCCAATCGTGGGAAATCTTCATCATCTGATGCCATTATTTCTCAAGTGTGCTACGCAGTTGTGTTCTTCTTAGCTTTTACTTTTCTATGAGCATCATACTTAAACCACATATGTTTACCTGCCTATGTTTCCATGTTGAATTTGTATATTTTGGATTCCAGGGTGACAAATGAATCACTTATTCCCAGAAATGAAGCAGGCTTTTTGACTTCCCTGTAAGAACACATGGCGCACGGGCGTCGCATGTGAAGGCCCCACATAGCCGAGCTTTGTTGATCTGTTTCTTTTCAGCTTCAGTAGGGCTCCGTGAAGTGACAACCACGTCCCTCAAATTCTCTCTTGACTGTATTTTTATTTTCATATGTCATACTTCTTACCTAGGCCTTCATATCGCAGTCATCTAAACAGAACAGATCAAGGCTGTGGCTCACCAAAGGTAAAAACTAACTAGGCAAAGCAAAGAAAGAGAAGCAATTTGAAAACTCAGAGAATTCAAATTGTTACTCCTTCTTCACTTTGCCCACCTTTGCTTTTCTTGACCATTCTTTTGTTTGTGCCTTAATATCTCATGCTTCCCAGTTGTAAGATGTAATTAAACAAAATTTTAAAAAAATAGTGTGCCGAGACATTTCCTTTAAAGTGATTAAATCTGAGCAACATTAACTAAATGCTTTAATAGTTATAATTTTATAAATTCACTTTGTCTTAGAAAATCCATGTGGCTTCCTGCTGAACAGAGTGTGGCCCCTGGAATAGCAAGAGGAGGACCCATGTTGTGTAATTATGAACAGGGCAGAGCCCCTTCCCTATTTCCTCTGTGAGTTGGTCTAAACATATTTTTATAAATATTTTTTAAATATTTTAAGAATTTAAGGCCCGGCACAGTGGCTCAAGCCTGTAATCCCAGCACTTTGGGAGGCCGAGACGGGCGGATCACGAGGTCAGGAGATCGAGATCATCCTGGCTAACACGGTGAAACCCTGTCTCTACTAAAAAATACAAAAAAACAACAACAACAACAAAAAAAAACTAGCCGGGCGAGGTGGCGGCCGCCTGTAATCCCAGCTACTCCGGAGGCTTAGGCAGGAGAATGGCGTGAACCCGGGAGGCGGAGCTTGCAGTGAGCTGAGATCCGGCCACTGCACTCCAGCCCCGGCGACAGAGCGAGACTCCGTCTCAAAAAAAAAAGAATTTAATTTTTATTTTTTTGATACAGGGTCTCACTCTGACACCCAGGCAGGAGTGCAATGGTGTGGCCTCATCTCACTGGAACCTCTGCTTCCTGGGTTCAAGAGATTCTCCTGCCTCAGCCTCTCGAGTAGCTGGGATTACAGGCATGAACCACCACACCTGGCTACTTTTTGTATTTGTAGCAGAGAGAGGGTTTCACCATGTTGGCCAGGCTGGTTTTGAACCCCTCACCTCAAGTGATCCCTCCGCCTCGGCCTCTCTAAGTGCTGGGATTACATGCATGAGCCCCCATGCCGGCCAAAAAGGACTGCTGCTGAAAATACAGGATTATAGTTGCCAAATGGTTGAGAGAGGGTTCAATGAACTAAAAATTTAGTCGGAAAGATCGGAAAACTCAAGAGTGCACAGATTTGGGGTCCCTCAGGTCAAGAGCAAGTGGAGGCTGGGCACAGTGGCTCATGCCTGTAATCCCAGCACTTTGGGAGGCCGAGGCAGGTGGATCACGAGGTCAGGAGTTCAAGACCAGCCTGGCCTACATGGTGAAACCCCGTCGCTAGTAAAAATACAAAAATTAGCCAGGTGTGGTGGCGCACACCTGCAGTTCCAGCTACTCAGCTTCTGAGGCAGGAGAACTGCTTGAACTTAGGAGGCAGAGATTGCAGTGAGCCGAGATTGTGCCACTGCACTCCAGCTTGGGCGACAGAGCCAGACGCTGTCTCAAAAACAAACAAACAAAAACAAAAAGCAAGTGGAAGCCCCCTTGAGTGTATCCCCATTTCTTTGTGAGGGCAAGCGGCCCAGGGCGGCCTCCCCCGTGGGGCTAGAGATACATCTGCTGGGCCTTTCCACCTACTCCAGAGAATCTCCTGGCTACCTGGCAACTTCACTTCCCTCCTTAAAGCCTCCACAGTCCACCCTACTTGTTTTAAAGGCCTTACCATGTGAAGAAAGGTCTTTTGGGTCCCGAAGGAGCACTGCTTTCTTTTTTGTCTGAGAAACATCCGTCACATGGGAAGCCACAGGTGGCACCTCAGGCCTGGAAGGAGGCAGCCTCCGCAGCAGCCAGGGGCACAGGACCATTTTAGGAGGATTTCTCTGCAGCAAAAGGGGAACGTAAGGAGGCTTATTTTCGGTTGAAGTTTGATTTGGTTTTGCCATCTGAATGTTTTTATTATTTGGAAATGTCATTTAATGGCAGGAGCCTATTTTCTGAATACACTGGTCAGCTCGGACTTCACTCGCTTGCAACTGATTTGCATTTCTATCCTCCTGGACCACAGTCTACAGATGGATTAACCGAGAATAGCCAGTTTGGGATGATTTTAGGGCTTCTTGGGTGCCAGCCCACTGGTGCTAGGACTTTTCCCAAAAAAAGAGATAACAAAGAGGGCCGGATGATATGGTTCTTATCTGAGAAAAAGGATATCCATCTTTAAATGAAATATGGCACAAGACAAGTTCTATGGAGAAACTCAAACATGGCTTAAAATTATCTGCTGGGAGGACCATGAGCTCATGAGATGACAGGAAGGATTGAGGGTAAAAAATAACTCATTTTTAAAGTCCTTATGTAGGTCATAGCATACTTTGATGTGGGAGGGACAGAAATGAAATAGTGTAGATAAACCTTGTGTGAGTTCACCCTTGGCAGGAACAGGATCATGTTCTAACGATGAGAAGCCACGCTATTCCCAGCGGGTTGGAAGATGAATAAAAGCACCGTCGAGGCCTCTGATGGACTAAACCTGCATGTTCAGCACCCGAATACAAAGGAAGAAAAAGGAAGCATATTCTACTAAGTTCTTGTATGTTTCACTTTGTTTTATTTTACATACAATTCTCCCATAAAACATCAGTGTAATTTATTTTTGTGTTAATTTAATAATAACATTTTTAAACCTAATATTTTAATTGCAAAAGACAGATGTAGAAATACCTATAAACGTAATAATAATTTTAAAAATCCCATTTGCCATCTTTCCATGTAAAAACATTTACCTTGACCACTTATTAGAACATCTCCCCAGACAACTTTCTATATATTATGCACATACATAAAATGGAAGCAAATCCTTGAATAACAGCTTTCTTATTGTATACCATAAATATATGTATATTGCCTATGTGATTCTATGTTTGGGCTCTCTATTCTGTTCCATTGATCTATTCATCTATTCTTTCACCAATACCACAGGCTTCATTACTGTAGCTTTATAATAAGTCTTGAAGTCAAACAGCAAGTGCTTTTGACTTTGTTCTTCTTCAGCACTCTTTTGGCTATGCTGGGTGTTTTATCTTTCCGTATAACCTTTAGAATGAATTTGTTGATATCTAAAAATTAACTTGCTGGCATTTTGACTGGGAACATATTGAATCTATAGATCAAGTTGAGAACAGCTGACATCTTAACAACATTGAGTCTTCTTATCGACACATGTGGAATATTTCTCCAATTATTTACGTCTTCTTTGATGTCTTTTATCTGAATTTTCTACTTACAGCTCTTGTACATATTTTCATTAGATTTATACTTAAGTGTCACTTTTGGGTGCTAATAAAAGTGACGTGTTTCTAATTTTAAATTATAATTGTTCATTGCTGGTATATGGCAAGCAATTGACTTTTGTATACTTCCTTTGTACCTTACGACCTTGGTACAATCACTTATTCATTTCAGTTTTCTGTAGTTGTTGATTTTTTTTTTTTTTAAACAGGGAAAACCATGTCATCTATGAACAAAGAGAGGCTTATCTGTTCCTTTCCAATCTGTGTAACTTTTTATTTTTATTTTTTGTTAGTTTTATTAGCTAGAACTTTCATTTTGATGTTAAATAGAAATTTCGAGAGCAGATACCCTTGCCTTGTTTCTGATCTTAGCAGGAAAGCATTCAATTTTTCATTATTTATTAAGAGGAGAGCTGTAAGTTTTAATAGATGTTCTATGTCAGGTTGAGGAAGTTCTTCTTTATAGCTAGTTTGCTGAGGTGTTTTATCATGAATGGGTATTGGATTTTTTCAAATTCTTTTTCACATGATTATATGATTTTTCTTCTTTAGGCTGTTGAAGTGGTAGATTATGTTAATTGCTTTTTGAATGTTGAGCCAACCTTTCATACCTGAGAAAAATCTTATTTGTTTATTTGAAATGATAATGGCTGAGAATTTTTCAAAATTAATGACTGATACTGGCAGGGCACAGTGGCTCACGTCTGTAGTCCCAGTGCTTTGGGAGGTTGAGGTGGGATGCTTCAGGCCAAGAGTTCAAGACCAGCCTGGGCAACACAGCAAGACCTCATCTCAATAAGAAATAAAACAAAAAGGCCAGGCACGGTGGCTCACGCCTGTAATCCCAGCACTTTGGGAGGCCAAGGAGGCAGATCATGAGGTCATGAGATCGAGACCATCCTGGCCAACATGGTGAAACGCTGTCTCTACTAAAAATACAAAAATTAGCTGGGCATGATGGTGCGCGCCTGTAGTTCCAGCTACTCCGGAGGCTAAGGCAGGAGAATCACTTGAACCTGGGAGGTGGAGGTAGCAGGGAGCTGAGATCATGCTGCTGCACTCCAACATGGGTGACAGAGTGAGACTTCCTCTCAAAATAGCTAAATAAATAAAATAAAAGGAATAAAACAAAAAATTAGCCAGATGCCAGAGTGCACTCTTGGCCTTTAATTTTAACTACTATGGAAACAGAGGTGGGTGAACATCCCTTAAGATTGAGGTTGCAGTGAGCCGTGTCCGCACGACTGCGCTCCAGCCTGCACGACAGAGTGAAACCCTGTCTTCAAACAAACAAACAAACAAACAAAAAATGATTGACTCTAAACCACAAACCCAAACAGTCCTGGCTCCAATGTGTCAGCTTCTTCTCCTGGGTTTCTGCCACAAGTGAACTCTTACTTTCTCTGAGTATCTACCCCTCTTTCCAGTTTTGGGGGCAGCTGGAGTGCAGGCTGGAGCGCAGCCACGCTGTGACTGCAATTCTCTGATGGATAGAAGCAGAGTTGTTGACTTTCAGTTTGATCAGTTTTTTTCTTGGTCTGAAGATGGAAGTGAGATCTTTTAGGGTCTCACATGGCAGACCATGTTGTTATTTTTCAAAAAATAAATCCAAAATTAAGAATTTTTTTGTTTCTTTGAGATGGAGTCTCGCTCTGTTGACCAGGCTGGAGTGCAGTGGCACGATCTCAGCTCACTACAACCTCCACCTACTGGGTTCAAGCAATTCTCCTGCCTCAGATTCTGGAGTAGCTAAGACTACAGGCACACGCCGCCACACCCAGCTAATTGTTTGTATTTTAGTAGAGATGCGGTTTCACTGTGTTGCCCAGGCCAGTCTTGAACTCCTGAGCTCAGGCAATCCGCCCACCTCAGCCTCCCAAAGTGCTGGGATCACAGGCGTGAGCCACCGCGCCCAGTCAAATATTTTTAAGTATGTCAAATATGAATTATACGTAGACTTAATATTCAGTGTAGTAGCATCATTTTTAATTCTATTTGCTGCTAAAGTCAACTGTAATAAAACCGTATAAGCAAAGTCCTTGAGGTTTTCGGCTTACTAAAGTGAGGACTGAAGACCCATGTCACTATGTATGACAAAAGACCAAAATAAAACAAAAAGCTTAGTAGGTATAATCACCAAGTTTTGTTTTTTTGAGCTTTCCTAGAAAAAAATGTCTTTGTTTTGAGGTTTTTGAATAATTGCTGAGCAAAGAACTATAAAGGAGTGATGCTTTTTGTTTTGCCTTTTATTTCACTCGTTTCATGAAGTTGAAGAGCTTTAGCCTATGAATAATGAAAATGCACCTGAATTCTTATTATGACATCAATTGTCTCCCACTCTGCTCCTATACAGTGTAGATCAATAATGTGCAAAGAGCTTCTTCCTTATCCTATACAATTATAAATTTTAAATTGCTACCATATAGAAATTCTGTTACATTGTACTCTCAGCATTTGCTAAATTTTTTTTTCTTTTCTTCAGAGCTTTTCTCCCATGATGGAAAAACTAATTTATTTTACTTAATTCTTAACACATATACACACACATATATATGTGCATCTGTGTGTATATGTGTGTGTCTGTGTGTGTGTCTATATGTGTGTCTGTATGTGTGTATATATATACTATATATGTGCATACATATATGTGTGTGCATCTATGTGCATGTGTATGTCTATATGTTTTAAGAATTAAATAAGCTAATTTTTTCCATCGTGTGTGTGTGTGTGTATGTGTATAAAACACATCATTTGATCTAGAACATTGTTTGGCTAAAATCTTCTATGTGAAATACTGACTTTCATACTTGCAAGAAACAGTCATACTTTCTGCTACTGCTGTTTGGGGGAGCTTAGGAAAAATTACATATTTATGGGTCAAAGATTTAAAAACGCAGGTCTTCCCAATGTACAGCCTACAGATTTTCCCATTAACAATGAAAATAAGGACTGCTACCATTTATTAAATTTCTACCATATGTGGGGACGATACACACGTGACATTCTTATTCCCACAACGTTCACCTTGTGGCAGGAATCTATACGCTTCTTAAATAAAGAAGAAAGCATACTGAGAAAAGTCCCCAAGTTAGTAAATAACAAAGCTGGAACTAAGACCTTGGACTGTTTTGGTTTTTTTAATAAAATGTTTTCAAAGTGAGGGTGAGATTTGCCTATCATAAAATTAATCATTGTAAAGTGTACAATTCCGTGCATTTAGTATGTCCACAACTTTGTGCAATAACCACTTTCAATGAAGTTCAAAAACATTTAATTACTCCAAAAGGTAACACATATCCATGAAGCAGTCACTCCCCGTTC
Organism: Piliocolobus tephrosceles; assembly: GCF_002776525.5. NCBI lineage: Eukaryota > Metazoa > Chordata > Mammalia > Primates > Cercopithecidae > Piliocolobus > Piliocolobus tephrosceles. The sequence goes on along the minus strand of NC_045442.1, from coordinate 127,254,931 downwards.
TTGTCTTCCTTCAACCCCTGGCAACCACAAATCTGCTGTGTATCTGTGTGGATTTACCTGCTGTGACATTTCATATAAATAGATTCATACAATGCATGACCTTCATGCCTGACTGACCCCTTTCTGACCAATCACAAATTCCATGTTGTTTCTTTGATAATAATCTGCCCTGGGCATTTTCTTGCTCACAAACTTTAAAAACAAAATGTTGGGCTTGGTGCAGTGGCTCACGCCTATAATCCCAGCATTTTAGGAGGCCAAGATGGGCGGATCACTTGAGGTCAGGAGTGCAAGACCACCTGGACAACATGGTGACACCCCGTCTCTAGTGAAAAATACAAAAATTAGCCAGGCATGGTGGCACGCACCTGTAGTCCCAGCTACTCAGGAGGCTGAGGCAGGAGAATCGCTTGAACCCAGGAGGTGGAGGTTGCAGTGAACCAAGATTGTGCCACTGCACTCCAGCCTGGGTGACAGAGCAAGACTCCATCTCAAAAAACAAAATTTTAAAACGTTGCTTTTAAAAATAAGGAATAGCTTTCAAAGGATACTTATAAAATGCATGTTAAGCAATAAGAATAATGGTACAAGAAATACCTGTGTACCTGAGTCAGTTTAAGAACATGCCAGTGTGCGTATGTGCCCAGACACACGTCACTGTTGAAGGCCCTGCAGGCACCTCCTCTAACCTGCCCCACCCCGCCTGTGCTACCATTCTCCTGAATGCTTATCTATAATTCCCTCCCTTTCTTCAGGCTTCTGTGCATATTTCTGTGTTTTTTATTGAGTTCTGCATATTTTGAAATTTATATAAATGGAATCCTACTGGGTGAGATGCATCTACATTGTTGTGTGTCTCTCCGAATCTCTTATTTTCACTGATGACTAATATTCTATGAAATGATTGTACTAAAGGCCGGGCACGGTAATCCTGGCACTTTGGGAGGCTGAGATGGGCAGATCACCTGAGGTCAGGAGTTTGAGACCAGCCTGGCCAACATGGTGAAAACCTGTCTCTACTAAAACTACAAAAATTAGCTGGACGTGGTGGCACATGCCTGTAGTCCCAGCTACTCAGAGGCTGAGACATGAGAATCGCTTGAACCCAGGAGGCGGAGGTTGCAGTGAGCAGAGGTCGCACCACTGTACTCCAACCTGGGCTCAAAAGGGGGGAAAAAAGGGATTTTACTGAACTGTCTCAATCCATTTTTGTGTTGATAGGCATTTGAGTTATTTCCAGCTATGTCCTTATTATGAACGTTGGTATGAATATGCATATGTACATATATATGTATATTCTGGGAGATGAGGTGGAAGGTAGAGTTTTTTTCTGGAGTTTATACATAAAAATGAAATTTCTGGGTGACAGAGAATGCACAATTTCAGCTTTACTGGATAATGCTGATTTTCCAAAATAGTCGTAGAAATTTATACTCTTACCAGTTTTAGAAAAATGTTCCAATCACTACATATCCTCATCAGTACTAGATATTTTCAGACTTAAAAAAAAGGTTGCAAATCCACTGGATTAGACCATGCATCTCATCTAGTTTTTAATTTGCTTTTCCCAGGTTACTACTGGTGGTAGGATTTTTTTTCATGTGTTCATTGGTTATTTGCATTTCCTCTTCTGTGAAATTACTCTTTATTGCTATTTTTCTATTGGGTACTTGAATTTCTCCTGTTGATCCATGTATTGAAAATAATCATGTCTTGCTTTGTGCTTGTGTTTTCATTGTTTTTATGATATCTTGATTAGCCTCATTTTCAAATGCACTGTAACCTAAATTATTTTAGCATAATAGGTTGTGGTTTAATTTATCTTCCTTATAATTTGCAATTTTCCGTATCCTATTAAAACATCCTTTCCTACCCTGTGAGCATAGACCTATTTTTATATTATTTTCTGAAATTTCTAAATTTGTCTTTAACATTTATGTCTTTAGGGGTTTGATGCAGTAATCTAATTTCATTTATTGAAAAGTCCATTCTTCCTTTACTGACCTACAAAGTGAGCTCTACTGTAATTTCATATATGTTTTATTCAGCTCTCTATTTTCCTGTTTAGATATAAATATATAAATTTCTCAACTCTGTATTGTGCTCCATTTATGAATTGATTTATTCCTCTGTCATATACATTATGGCATTTTCCTTTTTTATTTATTTTTTTCTTTCTGAGTTTTTTGATTTTTCTTTTTTTGAAAAACTTCCTTTTTAACATCATCTTTACCCCATTCTACTCCACCCTTGGGAAAATTATTGTAAAGTAGTTAATCCACATAATATTGCTGGTATGTGCTTTTGCATAATGTGTATTTTGCTTTATGCAAATCCATTTTTAATTTCAGTGAACGGTATCATGTTTTATACCTTGTTCTGTTTCTTATCTTTTTTTCTTCACTAAGCATGGTATTTTTAAGACTCATCTATTTAATAATGTGCAGAGAGGATCTGCTGGTCCCAACATAAATAATACTCCACAGGGCACTGCCCCATGTCTCACCTGTCGGCCTGACCCACAGGCAATGCTGCAGCAAGCATCTATGAACATGTTCCCTTACTGACCTGCATCCGAATTTCCATAGCATAAATGTGTACAAGGGTAACTGCACATACTTGGGTAAGGTTTGCACATGCTTAGCCTGTCTAGGGTGTGCCAGGTTGTTCTTTAGCATGGCTGTTCCAGTCTACAAGCGCACTCACAGTGAATGGGGCCTTCATCTCCCCTACATCTGTGATACTTGGCATTGCCTAGCTTTTTAAGCTTAGCCAGTCCGTATGCAGAACGTGATATTATATTATTTAAATTAGCATCATTCTGTTTTCTAAATAAAGCTTTTGAACATTGATTCTTTGTCTTTCAGTTTCCTTTCCTACAAATAGTCACTTCCTATCCTTTGCATATAGTGTTAGTTTGTTCTTACATCACTACAAAGAACTACCTGGGACTGAGTAATTTATAAAGAAAAGAGGTTTAATTGACTCACAGTTCCTCATGGCTAGAGGGTCCCAGGAAACATAATAATCATAGCGGAAGGCGAAAGGGAAGCGAGCACATCTTACCATGGTGGAACAGGAGAGAGAGAGAAGAGGGAGCAGAATTATACACTTTTAAACAACTAAATCTCATGGGAGCTCATTCAACATCATGAGAACAGCAAAGGGGAAGTCCACCGCCATGGTTCAATCACCTCCCACCAGGCCTGTCTTCCAACACATGGGAATTACAATTTGACATGAGATTTGGGCGGGGACACAGAGCCAAGCCATATATATATATATATATATATAGTACATGTATATGTACAACCAAGCCATATATATAATGTACGTGTTATATATGCATATGTATATATAAAGCCTGTATTTTCTCTACTAGAGTTTGCTGTCTTTTCCTTCTTCATTTACAGAAAATTCTTCTAAATACTGGAATGTAAATATTATTTTTATTTATTTGGCCAATGAAAATATATTCTCTTATTTTTGTAGCTACTAGATTTCTTTACAGTGTTCTTCATTTTGAGGAATGCAATTCATCAGAATCAAGCTTTTCCAAGATATTTTGTTTGCTTTGTTTTTGTTTATAAAACAATCCTTTCCTGACCCTAAATCACATGATATTCTGCTACTGTTTTTTTCTGCTTTTATGGCATTCTCGGTAATTTCTCCAGATCTGCTGTCTAGTTCACTCTTTAGCTTTTTCCCAATACAATGATAAGTCTGTTCATTGAATTTCTCATTTCAATTAGCATAGGAAAGTTTAATTTTTAAAAATCTCCTGATTATTTTTAGGTCACTTTTTATGCATCCCTATTTAATTAAACATAGTGAAATGCCTATTTGTATTCAATGTGTAATATTTCCATATGAAAATATTTTTGCTGGTTAGCTCCTGCAGTTGTCGTCGTTGTTGTTTTCCTTGCTGGCACTTGTTTGTGGATCTAGAACTTGTTTCCTTGCGTGATAAGAGACCTTTGCAACTTTATCCGTAGCTGTCCTTTGAGTCTCCGGTTCAGGGTATGGAGGACTCACATTTCTGCCAAGTGCCTGGGTTCACTGCCAGCCCTGGACAAGTCTGACCAAATGACTAGCCTCATGTTTAGTGGAGTTCCCAAGCTGCACAAACTCAGACTACATGTTTCCATGAGGATCAGCTTGTGGTCTGAATTTCTCAGAAGACATCGTTTTTCTTTCCCCACTCAGAATCAGGGTTCCTTGGCCTTCTTAGGTTTGGAGAAAATTTATCAACAGTTCATCTTTGTGCAGAGAGCCCTATTTTCATGAAAAAGTTGTCTTAGCAGACAGTCTCCTGGGGGTGAGGGAGGGGTGCTGTCACCAGCCAGAGGACACCAGAGCCCAGGCTGACTGTGTTCAATAAGGCCTCAGGGTGCTGCAGGCTGGGAGCTCTGCTTCTGGCCCTGAAATCCTGCTCACATGTCCTGCTCAGTCTCCCATTGTCTCCCTAACTTGCTATTTTTTTTTTTTTTTTAATCAATTGATGATGTAAAATATCTGATTCAGAATTTGACTTCTATTTCATGGTTGAATTAGTTAGGGGCCCAACATGTCTTCACTTACACAGTTTACCTACCTATGGAAAAGGTATAAATCCTTTGTTTTTTGGTATAAAATCTCAGAGTCTCCATGGCGTGGCAGTGCTGTGGCACTCTGAACTTGTGGTTATTAACATTCCACCTGCACTGTCGTGTCAAACTGCCTGGCCTCGCCTTTCTCTCTTCGATGTTTTAAATTTGTCACTCGCAGGGTGCTTTTCCCTTCATGCTGTCATTGTGATTTTGATTTCACTCAACTCAGCAGGAGTGCACAATCACCAGGTGGCGGCTCCCCGTTCCAGCAGAACTGTATCCATCATCTTCCTCACCCTCTGGGTACCAGAACAAGCCCTTCTTATTCCACAAAGCCTTCTCTGCCAACTTGGAGCCACTTCAGACTCACAGCTTTGAACTCTTCTGGAGTGGACTGAGTTACTGACATCCCTGATTCAGATGATGAAACTCCTTATCCGGTTTTCTTACCAGATTGTTACCTCCTCGAGAGCAGCAATCATTATCTGCTTTTTTGGTGACTTCACTTCAGCATCCTATACACTGTTGGTTCAATAAGTATTTGATATCTGTGGAACACATTTCTAATGTTAAATGATCTTGTTTTAGACTCGAGATAACACCATCTCTTTTGTTTTATTGCATGACAATATCACATACGTTTTAAGAGCTCTAAACGGAGTTGCAGATATCCTATTCATCTTTGATTTGCAGCCCTCTTTTGGAGCTCACCACTTAGATTCTTGGCTCATGAATCTGTCCAATGAGTATAAATGATTGGGTCTCTTAACTCCCAGAAGGGTTAACTAGAAAATTAGTCCTCAACTTGAAACTTCAATTATGTACATAAAATCTATGCGCCCTCCTCATTAAGCACTTTTGTCAGCTGAAGCTAGTCTTCAATTTAATAATTTTATTAGTATTCTAAAATTGTAGCAAGAAAGATTAATTTTAGTAATAATTAGAAAATTGAGCATTAAGTTATTTTTTTTCCAACAGAGTTTTCTTCATACTGTTATATTTCACTTTGTTTTAGCAAGGCAGTAGATGTACAAATGGAAAATAATTTACTTGTGTGTGACCTAACTAATGCATTTTTAAACAGAATGTAAAGTTTTGTAAAAACACTAGAATTCCTGTTTTATTAACTAAGCTCCAAATAATGCTAGCCTCACCAAAAAAAAGAAAAAAAATCATGTCTATTCTGTTAGAGCTACCATCTTCTAACTTTCTCATCAGCTTATATGAAACATATACAGCAGCAGGAATTGAACAGAAACAATTAAGGATATGGAAAGTGTATCTTGCCAGTGAGATTTGCTCTGCACACAATATACATGTCAGGCCCTGCATGATGTATGCTTTCTGTCTGGCCTTCCCCCAATCCCCACCCTTTTCTTACCCTTTTCTTCCTTGTCACCCCAGCAGCTGAGCAGCCGTGTCTTCTGAGCTGGTGCATAGGTCGGCTTTGGCATGAACTCTGTCTTCCTGCATCATCCCTGCACATAGCAAGATGCCTTCCTCATGCCAATCTGCTCACACTATTTGCTCATTCCTTTGTTCAAATTGCAAATGTGAGGCAATTGGGGTGCTAGAATCCTGACATAGGTCTCATCATTGGATGTGGTCCTGCCCCATTTATGGGGTCAAAGTGTCAACATTTTAGGTATGTATACCTCAAAGGGGAAGGAGGCCGGAACTGTAGGTTAAGCCGCATGTCAGCTGTGTAGTGTCATTTAGGATTCATCGCGAGGTGAGTCATTGCAGGAAGCAGTGAAACCATGGGGGTAATGAATATTTCAAAGGCCCAAGGACTATTTAAACATCAACAAACATTGTGTCTGGACCCAATGGGACATGGAGCTTGTCGTCAGGTGACATGGAGCTTGTCAGGTGACATGAGGAATCTTGTGTCTATGATGGAATCTATCACTAGGTAGTGGAGAGAGACAGCCAGCTTCCAAAAGGCCAAAAATGGTACAAGAAAAAGGAGAGGTGTGGTTGAGTAGTTAAAGAAAATTGTGAAGATTTTTCGAAGGAGGTTGTGAAAGTTTGACTTCTCTGCTGCCATTATTAACAACACCTTTTCCATGGAAGTTTCTGTGCTCTGGTCTTCTAGAGGAACAAGAATCCAAGTTGAATATATGTATTTTTTTGAGATAGGGTCTCACTCTATTGTCCAGGCTGGAGTGCAGTGGCGTGATCTTGGCTCACTGCAACCTCCACCTCCTGGGTTCAAGCTATTCTTATACTTCAGCCTCTGGAGTAACTAGGACTACAGGCGCCTGCCACCATGCCCAGCTAATTTTTGCTGTTTTAGTAGAGACAGGTTTTGCACGTTGGCTAGGCTGGTCTCAAACTCCTGGCCTCAGGTGATCCATCCGCCTTGGCCTCCCAAAGTGGTGGGATTACAGGCGTGAGCCACCATGCCCTGCCCAAGCTGAATTTTTGTATGTTTTATTGGAAATGTAGAAAAATTCCATTCACACTTAATTAGTCCATTTGGAAAATATTGATTAGAATTTCCCATTTTCTAAAAAGTATTTTTCAACTAGTACTCCAATCACTGTTATTAACATCATCTCTACAGAATCAGTCAGTCTCCTTTAAGCTTTATGTTATGAGCAATGTCAGTTTGATTACTTAAAAAACAATTAAAATGAGTTGTAATTTTATATCAGACTTTGAGCCATATATGGATTGATGGATGTTCTTAAGTCAACATACTTTAAAATTCAACCAAACAGGTAATTATCATATACCATCAAATATAATTATAGGTGCTCATCTCCATAAAACCCTACAACTTAATATCACATATTAGCAGTTAATCATATAGTTTAAATGGGTCTATGATGCATTTTTATGAACTCTCTAATCTGCATCAGTGAAGAATTCACACAGTACATGAGAAAAAGATTAAACGAATGCTCAAGGAAAAAAGGATATATTTTTAAATATTTACACTTCTGAAAGGAAGCGTGTTCTAATTCAGGAGCCTTGACTAAGAGTTAAGAATCAGATCAAAGCAGCCCATTCTGGGAGGTGCCACCCAGAGAAACCACTCCCATTATTACACTTGCCTCCAAGGACAGCCAGACCAATGGACTATGTCCCCACCCCAAGTTCTCATTATTTCCCCTGCCAATGAACAATCCTTTTAACAGCAAATACACTATGAGGATTTTTTGGGTTGGTTTCCATTGACTTAACCCTGACAACTCACTAATACCAAGCTTCATGACACAACCCTTTTATTCCCAGGAATGGTAAGTGGTTCCACCTGCAAATTCTTCAGAAGAATTCTGGGTGGATTGATACTACCTCCTGTGGTCTTGCATCACCTCTATTGAACTGTGAAGTGCTGATGGTAGCTTGTCAAAGTGACTATACTTCTTCACCTATCCTTCTGTTCAGTGTGAAGGCTATTCCTGTCTTACAATTTTTAATTGTTGAAAAGAAAGTTGGATATATAAAAACAAGAAAAGGAGCCGCTTTGATAGTTTAAAAAGCCCAGGCTGAAATGATGCATTACAAAGCATATAGATTCTGTCCTCCAGATAAGATGGGGTTTAGAGGCAGTGGTAGAAACGTTTGCTCCTTGATGGGAAAGGTAATAAACTCCTGCTCTCACTGCGAGAATTGACCCTGAGGCGGGATCAGGAATCTTCCGGGGAGAGGAGAGCGGTGTGGTCCCTGTCTAGGTCTCCATTCACACCTGAAGATGGAGCGGAATACACACTCCAGATGCCTGGAACACCATTGCGTGGGTGTGTGGGTCACGGCTCTGAGCGATACACACTCCAGATGACTGGAAGTCAATAGCCTGGGAAGCGCAGGTCACACCCTGAGGGAAAAGGCTTAAGGACAAACGTCTGCAGAAGGAGGGGACAAGGATGGGAGGCAGCAGGGTCATTGGGCTTTCCAGGACTCAGAGAATCAAAAGGCTTCCAGGTCATTTCTGGCACAGCTGTCGGTGGTTACAGGAAGCAGTTTGGATCCCGGCCTCCTGGAGATGAACAGCTTTATGTTGAGCTCAGCTCTGAGTGTGGAAGCGTTGCCATCCCAGGGGTTTCTGTCTCAGAAGAAATGGAAATCTGGTGAAAGGATGGCCAGGCTGGCAAGAAACCAGTGGTTTAGCTAGAAAAGGAATTTGCTACTGTTGCCAGCCAAGGCTTTGTTTGTTTTGGGGAACGAATATTGCTCTGAGTGAAATATCCATTTCTGGCATCTATTAAAAATTGGTTATGGTCCCTTGTTTTATTTATATCATTACATTTTTAAAAAGAAGGATTTAATTTGCTTTTGCTCCTATTTGTTGCTAACATTGCTCAGTTCTTCAAATGGCTGCTGTCTTTCCTCTAGTACTTAGTCTGCCATCCAGAAACAATTCAAGGACACCCAAGAAACTTCAGTTATTGTATTGGTAACTATAACACAACGATTAACAAATAGGACAGGAAGGGGGAGAAGGCAGTCAGGTAGGAAGTAGACAATCTAACACTGAGAGAGCACTCCCCAGCATAGGCACTGTGTGGAAGTTTTACCCCAATGATGCTTCATTTAATTTTCACCAAAAGAGAGTGAGGTCCTTCTCCATCTGAGGGACAGGCCTCTGACACCCATCTCCATAGCTGTAATCCCACAGGTGGGCCATGGCTGAGTAGGTCAGGGACAGACACCTCCTGGAAGCTGGGCTATTGTCTTCTCACTCTTTGATTTGGAATTCAGTCTTTATCATTGAAGGGTTAGAACTGTAATAGACAAACAATTGGGAACTAAGAGGCTGCCAGATCCTGTTACATGAATTAGCAAAATAGGACATCAGATGGATAGATGGAGAGAGACAGAAAGAGAGATGGACAGATGGATGGATTGAGAGATGAGACATGACAGCTAGAGGAAGGGAAAGAGGAGAGAGGGAAGAAAGAAAGGACACGAGAGAAAGAAAAAGAGAGAGACAGCAACTTACAGAAAGAAATGTGCATGGGAAGCAGAGCCCTGGTTCCAGTTTCTTCCTGTAGCTCCTCTGCATTCCTATTCCTTGGTTCCACGAGACATCCCTAAGTCCTTACAACAAACTCTCATTCTAAGCTAAAAGTTTGTTTTTGTTGCCTGCACACAAAGACTCCTAACTAATGATACAGTGAACAGAATGACTGAACTCTGTGTAATAGGATAACCTGATAACACTTTTAAGATCGATTAGAATGGGACCAAACCAAAGGCAAAACACGCGAGCACAGTGAAGCCCTATAAAGTCATTAACATTCTCCTGACTTAGAGCCCGTGATAATTAGGGAGTGACCTGCAGCAGTTTCCTTCACTCTGTGAGCCGTGCATGCAAATGAGGGTTACAGGAGAGGAATGCAGATCTGGGGCCCACTCGCATTCATGAACCATTGATGGGGCCATGACAGGTCACTCTGATCTGCCCAATGACCCTAGCTGCTGCTGGTAGACTTGTAGGATCCTATAATTTAGGCTTCTCCTTAATTCAGATGAACTGTGACTTTTTTGTGCCCTTCTCTGTTCCTGTTATGTGGAATAAATTTCATCTCTTGGTCATTTATGCATTTTAAGATTTGATAGCCACCCTGGTGGCTCACGCCTGTAATCCCAACACTTTGGGAAGCCAAAGTGGCCAGATCACAAGGTCAGGAGATCGAGACCATCCTGGCCAACATGGTGAAACCCTGTCTGTACTAGAAATACAAAAAAAAAAAAAAAAAAATAGCTGGCATGGTGGCAAGTACCTGTAATCCCAGCTACTCAGGAGGCTGAGGCAGGAGAATTGCTTGAACCAGGGAGTCAGAGGTTGCAGTGAGCTGAGATTGCACCACTGCATTGCAGCCTGGTGACAGAGTGAGACTCCATCTCAAAAAAAAAGATTTGATAGCAACCCTTTAGAGGTCGACACGAGAAATAAGTGAATTAGTATTTAAAAGACCATAGAATGCCTGGTCCATAGTAAGCAAGTAAAAGTCTATTTACTGCCTATACAATAGCCACATGTTTCTCTCCATTTCCCAGCCCACTGAGCCTTAGGTGGGGACTTATGACAATTTCTGGCCAATGTGCTGTGAATGCAAGTGACATGTGCTATTGTGGGCTGAACCCAAGGGGAATTTTAACATGAGCCTGGGTTTACTCTGCGCGTTTGGCCCCTGTTTGACCAGTGTCTTCATGGCCTCCTGCTCTGGAAAGTGGAACAAAGCACTTGAGGGATAGAGCTGAGCCTTCCTCTACATGTTGCAAAGGTAGAATGTGTGAAAAAAAAGTCTTGATTCTGTTGAGCCTCTAGGGTTTAAGGATCCTGTGATAGCACAGAATCATCTCTCAAATTAAGAAATAAACATAGTATCTCATGAGCTTGCAGTCTATCTACAAGACTGAGACAGGGCAAACATTTTCTTAAGAAACAAAAAGGTAAAATCGCATCTACAAACCTTGCAGCTTTCTACAAATTCTCCTCCCTGGAATTCTCTGCCTTCCTCCTTTCTTGACGTCCTTACACGACATGAAGGAGTGAATTGTCCTGTAACACACATGCATGTGAAGGCATGGGATCCCACAGATCGGGGTTTCTTCCTGCCTTGGCCCATCCTGTTTGACCTGGGACCGTCTATGCAAATTATCTGCACTTCCAGATTCTCACCTGGGCATAGAGAGGAAGAAAGCTACTGTCTCAGTGTTGGAAAATTAAGCAGAGGAACACAGGGGCACCACGGTGCCTGAAATGTGCCATCGGTGTTAGCTATGACGACAAGATGATGAGTAAGCAGATCCACTAACACGAAATTGGCACATGAGCCCGAGGCAATGGTGCAGGTGCGTAGTCAAATCTGCCTCCTGGGACATTCTTGTTTTACTGCTACTCAGGGACATTCTTGGATGGACAGAGCTCAAACTTGGGCTTTAGTTTTGTGTTTGCCAGTGTGTATGCTTTTGACTCTTATCAGGGAAAGCTGGTGAAAGCAAGGGACTGTTTAATTATCTACTTTGAGGCTCAAGCCTGTAATCCCAGCACTTTGGGAGGCCAAGACGGGCGGATCACGAGGTCAGGAGATCGAGACCATCCTGGCTAACACGGTGAAATCCCGTCTCCACTAAAAAATACAAAAACACTAGCCAGGCGAGGTGGCGGGCGCCTGTAGTCCCAGCTACTCGGGAGGCTGAGGCAGGAGAATGGCGGGAACCCGGGAGGCGGAGCTTGCAGTGAGCTGAGATTCGGCCACTGCACTCCAGCCCGGGTGACAGAGCGAGACTCCGTCTCAAAAAAAAAAAAAAAAAATTATCTACTTTGTAATTCACTGTGGTACTAGTGGTGTCTTGCCTAAGGAAGGCTTTACATTTTCTTTAGGCAGCAAATGCAGAATTAGTTCATACACAAAAGGTGTTTTTTAAAAACATTCCGTACAGGGTTTGTGATTTTCCTTCATGACTTGATATAATCCACCTGCTTGTCCCTTAAGAAGGGAGAGGTGAGAGAGCCAGCAGGTCTAACTGGCTTTGCCTGCCTCTCAATGAATATCATTTCTGGCTGTGCACAGAGAGGAATTTCAAGGTTTATGGGTGTGCTGAGAAAAAATGGTAGAAATCTGCCTGCTGGGAAGCAAGAACTCAGCAAAGTCCCAGATGTCCTAGGGAGGGCACTGAAGCCAAAGTCCGGGGGCGAGGAAAGGCTTGAGTCTTGCTGATAAACCAGCTCCTCATGTTTTAGTGGGCGAGGTCTGCTCATTTGTAAGAAGAGAGTGGCTGGACTTGTTGCTAAAATAAAGGCTATCACTATCCAACAAAACCTTCTTTTTTTCTCTCCTGAAACTAGAAGAGTGATGGGGCATGACATTGCTTCAACTGGTCAAAGGGTTATGTGGGTGAGTTACAAAGTCAAAGTGTATGCCAAACAGGTGTCAACATGAAGTGAACCAGAAGTTCAGGCCCTTACTTCCAATTAGTTTATTATTGCAGAACAATTTAAAGCAGTGTATTCCTTAAGTTCCAAAAGCCACTGAAATCAGTGGTGAAAATGTGTGTTCATCACTCAGTTGGTAGCAGAGAAACTGAAGCAAAGCAAACCAGGGTGGAGGCTGTCCTTCTCCTATTTGGTGCCCAGAAACAGAACTCTCCATTATCTGAAGCTGGCTTCATTTGCTGAGGAAGCCACTACTCCATTTCTAGATAATCCTAGAGGTCTTTTCTTTTTATTTATTTCAATTATTAATTATGATTATTATTGATGAAAGACAGATTATGCTTCTCTTTTCAATTTTGCACTCTAGATTTCTATATGTTTTTTCTCTTCTTGGACCTTTTTTTCTTCTGTATAGCTGTTCTTCCTGGTGGATTTCCTCAACATAAGTTCCAAACATTCTCTTGATTATTTTTTATATCATGCTTTTAATTTCTAAGTGCTATTTTTTGGTCTCTGGATACTTCATTTGTATATAATATAATGCCAATATTCTTGCTTCACAGATGCAATATTTTTTTATCCCCAAGTATATTAATAATTTTTCTTTGCTTATATGCTTGGAAATTTTCTTCTCCTTGCATAATCGTATTTCTTTCAAGTTATTTTCCTTTGTTATTGTTTGCAATTTTGTTTTTGTTTTGGATTCAATTGCTTTCATGTTAGAGGCTTTTCTCAGATATTAGGTGGTTCCTTGTTTTATGACCATAATTAAATAAATAATTAGCTAAATATTTCCTCACATTCAGGTTTGGATTCTGTTTCTCTGGGTCAGTAGTTACTGTCATACATCTGCTTTGCAGCTTTTAAAAGTGTACTGACAGAATTAGAAAAAAAATCTTAAAATTCACATGGACTCAAAAAACAGCCTGAATATCCAAAGCAACCCCAAGCAAAAAGACCAAAGCTGGAGACATTACATGACCTGACTTTAAATTATACTACAAGGCTATAGTAACTAAAACAGTGCTGTGCTGTTATAAAAACAGACACACAGATCAGTGAAACAGAATAGAGAAGCAAGAATAAAGTCACTTACCCAACTGATCTTCAACAAAGTCAACAAAAATGTACATTGGGGAAATGGCATCCTCTTCAATAAATGGTGCTTGGAAAATTAGATAGCCACATGCAGATGAATGAAAGTAGACTCAGACCTCCTATCACATACACAAACTAACTCAAGATAAATTAAGGACTTAAATATCAGACTTCCAGGAGACAACCTAGAAAAAACTATTGTGAACATTGGCCTAGGCAAAGAATTTATGACCATGTCTTCAAAAGCAAATGCAACAAAACAAAAATAGACAAATGGGACTTAATTAAAGTAAACACAGCACAAAAATAAAAAATAGACAAATGGGACTTAATTAAAGTAAACACGGCAACAACAACAACAACAAAAAATAGATAAAACGTAAACCTGCAAAACGAGGAAACATATTTGCAAATTATACATCCAACAAAGGTCTAATCTAATCTCCAGAATTTACAAGGAACTCAACTCTACAAGAAAAAAAGCAAACAACCTGATTAAAAATTGGGCAAAGGATATGAACAGACATTTTTCAAAAGAAGACATTCATGTAGTCAACAAACTTACGAAGAAAAGCTCAACATCACTAATCATCAGATAAATGCATATTAAAGCCACAATTGTGACACCATCTTACACCAGTCATAAGGGCTATTCTTAAAAATTTCTAAAACCAATGTTGGCACAATGTGGAGTAAAACAAACCCTTATACACCATTGGTGGGAATGTAAATTAGAATAACCTCTATGGGAAACAGCATGGAGATTTCTCAAAGAATTAAAAGTAGAACTACTTTCATTTCAGTGACTTTACTCTTGGGTATCTACCCAAAGGGAAAGAAGTAACTATATAAAAAAGAGAGCTGCCATCATGTGTTCACTGCAGCACTATTCACAATAGCAAAGATAGGAAATTGACCTAAATGTCCACTGTTGGAGAATTGGATAAAGAAAATGTGGTGTATATATACCATGGAATACTACTCAGCCATGAAAAGAATGAAATTGTCTTTTGTAGCAACAAGGATGAAACTGGAGGCCATTGTCCTAGGTGAAATAACTCAGAAATAAAGTCAAATGCTACATGTTCTCACACTTAAGTGGGTGCTAAACAGTGGGTACACATGCACCTACAGGGTGGAATAATAGACACTGGAGACTCCAAAATGTAGAAGGCTTTGGGGAGTGTGAGTTTAAAAATTACCTACCGAGTACAGCATTAACTACTTGGGTAATGGGTACAATGAAAGCCCAGGCTTCATTGCTGCACAGTGAAAAATGTCTGTTCATGTCCTTGCCCAATTTTTAATCAGGTTATTTGCTTTTTTTCTTGTGGAGTTGAGTTTCTTGTAGATTCTAGAGATTACATTGGACCTTTGTTGGATGCATAGTTTCCAAATATGTTTCTCTATTCTTCAGATTTATGTTTTCTCTAAACCTGCGGGTTCATGTTTTCTCTGCGGGTGTATGTTGTACATAACCACCGTGTTTTCTTTTTAAGATTTTTTTTGGAAGAAATCTGCACTTGTACCCCCTAAATCTATACAAATTTAACAATGTTTTTTAAGTGTGCCAATGTTTTTACTTTTTGAATTTTTTTTTAAAGTGTGATGATGTTTTTACCTTTTGCATTATCCCTTTCATTACAGGTTTGTGTCTTTAACAAAATCCCTTTGGAATTGTTTATTTTGCTTCAGAAGAGAGAAAAAGTCGACACCTGCTTTCCTTCTGCCATGGTCGTCAGGAAGTGTCCTCTTGCTCATCTCCTGTCCATTGGTACCTTCCTGCTGTGCCCCCTGGAATGGCTCTTACTGATTTTACCAGCCCTTTCCATATCACTGCACCCAGTGGAAATGTCTTCTCACCAACCTCAAGTGTGGCCATTCTATCTCCTTCCTGAGACACTTTCCTCTGGAGATTGCCCTGCTGTGATAGCCTAGTCATCGTCATCCCAGACCCTCACAGTACCCTGTCCCAGAATCAAATCAGAGCACTTTGACACAAAGCAGCCTTCAGGCAGGGGTCACCTTGGGATTGTCAGATCCATGTCACTCCAACAGAGCTTCTTCCTTCCCTCTCACTGGTTTCTGCCAACGGAGGGGGGCCAGGTGCCACACTCACACTCCTTGAATCTGAGTCAACCACCACGCAGGATTTAAGAAAAATATGCTTACCAGATGATGCTGGCCAGGTGCAGTGGCTCACACCTGTAGTCCCAGTAATTTGGGAGGCCAAGGCGGGTGGATCACTTGAGGTCAGGAGTTGGAGACCTGCCTGGCCAACATGGTAAAACTCTCCCTCTACTAAAAAACAAACTGCCTCTTCAGAAAAAAAAAATAGCCAGGCGTGGTGGTGTGCTCCTATAATCCCAGTTGCTGGGGAGGCTGAGGTGGGAGAGTGGCTGGAACCTGGGAGACAGAGGTTGTGGTCAGCCGAGATCGCACCACTGCAGTCCAGTCTGGTGACACAGCGAGACCATCTCAAAACAAAACAAAACAAACAAAGAAACAACAACAAAAAAATGGAGAGATGATGCTGCACGCCTGGCATTGTTATCTCAAAAGAGTGATCATTCTACATCCATTCTTAGCAAAACCTGCTGTTTTTTGCAAACCCCAATAAATTATTGTATGTGCCTCATAAACTGCTGTAGAATTTTTTCCAGACTCAACACCAGAATTTCTCCTTGAAAATCAGGAAAACAGCCAGTCTGTGGCATGTCTTCCTTTCATGAAGAATCGTCAGTTTCCTGCACACGTGGAGGTTCCTGGGGCAGCACAGGGCCTGGTGTTTATGGAAACATTGAAGTGCACGCCCTGATCCAGCCCATCTGAACAGGTTAACCTCACCTCTCCAAACTGGGGAGGTTATTTTCTCTGATGAAGAAGATTTAAAAACCGTGGAACAGAGCAATTTTGTTTTCTGTCTGCCCCATGTCACCTTCACGCCTTGCCCAAAATGATTTTGTCAAACACCCAGTGAAAACAACAAGTTTGTTTTTCTGTTTGTGCATGTGCCGTTAAACTTTCTGACAGGCTTCACATATTCTGCACTTAAACTTTCTAGAAAATGTTCCTACAAGTCCATGTGCCTTTGAATATGTCCATGGTTAGATTAAATTTATGGAAACCCCGCTTATATACACTGGTATTTTAAAATATATCTCCCCATCCATTCTCTCTCATTTTTGGTTTTTTATATTTTGGGTTGTTTTAAGCCTTGTTATTTATAATCTCGTGAGTTAATCTTTCCATTTTTAAGGTGGTAGAACCACTTTCATAGAGAATAATTGCATCATGACAAAAGTTGCTGCTTGCTCAGAAGTGACAGAGCATGAATTTAAAGTTAGGCCTGTCTGACTCCAGAGCTGGCGTGTGTAGACACCGATGGCAAAATGCAGACACATGTGTCCTGTCCCTGCCTTGGTGTGGCTTGGACATTGGGATTATAGCAAGCTGTTAAGGTTGAGAACCACTGGCCTGAAGCAGCTCAGGCCACCTGACAGCTGAGGGTTGGAGGAGGACAACCAACATTATTCCACAGACCGCCACGTGGGCCTGAGTTGCAACCTTACACCCATAGAAGGTAAGACAGGGAGACGAGGGACCCCAGCCTTGAGAGGAATGAGTGACAGCAGCTTCAGCTGACCCCTGCTCAGCTTATTCTGTTACCATAGACATGACTTGGGTTTAGAAATAAGTGTCCCCTCAAACTTGAGTTCAGCAGATGGTGTGAGGGAGACAGAGAAATATGGAATAAGAAGGGGAACAGACAGTGGCCAGGACTGCAGGCTGCTGCTGGGCCCTAGAACACCAAGTTCGGGTTGTTTTTTTGGTGATTCAGAAGCAGAAGTCTCAAAGTAGAAGGAAAGTTAAACCAATGTGCAGCCAATCAGGATGCTATTCAAAGAAGACTTGCTAAACAGTAGTGTCTAGGTTTTCATTGTTCTTCCTCCCACTTGTTTTTAGAAGCTGCAAGACCACACAAATTCTGGGTGGACCAAAGAATTCTTATCCTCAAAGGGAGAGAGAACATTATTGGCTTTGCCAGTTCTTTAGTGCACAGATCAAAGACTCCAAGGACAGCCGGGTGTGGTGGCTCATGCCTGTAATCCCAGCACTTTGGAAGGTCCAAGTGGGCAGATCACTTAGGGTCAGGGGTTCGAGACCAGCCTGGCTAACATGGTGAAACCCTACCTCTACTAAAAATACAAAAATTACTCAGGTATTGTGGTGTGTGCCTGTAATCACAGCTACTCGGGAGGTTGAGGCAGGAGAATCGCTTGAACCCGGGAGGCAGAGGTTGCAGTGAGCTGAGATTGTGCCATTGTACTCTAGCCTGGGAGACAAAGTGAGACTCCATCTCAAAAAAAAAAAAAAAAAAAAAAAGACTCCAAGGACAATTGGCATAAGAGGAGAAGCAATGTGGCTAGTTCATTTGTTTCTGAAAAATCACTGGATTAAAGTGAATGGGGAACTGAAATTGTTTTAAAAAAAGAAACTTAAAAAAGATGCATCATGTATTTTTTGTTAAAATTATTTTGATGAAGAAGCCAAACTGGATGAGAAAAAACAAACTGTGTCCTTGACAGTCTAGAAGGAGGTGGCATGAAATGGCCTGACTGTCTTTGACTGTGTGCATGTGTGTATGTGCACATAATTGTGTGTATATGTGTGTTTATGTGTGCATGTGGCTATGTGCAATACTTGTGTGTACATGTGTGCATGTGGCTTTGGGCAATACTTGTGTATGTGTGTGTGCATGAGTGTGTGCATGTGCATATGTGCACATACTTGTGAGTGTATGTGTGTACACATGCGTATGTGCACATATTTGTGTGTATATGTGTGGATGTGTGTGCATGTGCATATGTGCACATACTTGTGTGTATATGGGTGCACACAAGTGTATGTGCACATATTTGTGTGTATATGTGCACACATGTATGTGTACATGTGTATGTGCATGCACATGTATGTGTATACCTGGAACCAACTAAGCCTGCTGTGACATGTCATCTCTCCAAGAACCACATGGCCAGTGTTCAAAGTCACCCCCACTTAGTCTGGGACAGGGTGGCGCAGATCTACTGTGCTCGTCTAAGATGAAGTGTTGACTAGATTGCAGAGAAAGCAAGCCAGAGTCAAGATGTTGGGGGCACCTTTCATTACTGTTGGCCAAATGCAATTAATCCCCTTTTTAAACCTTCAGAATGATTACATATTAATGGTATGGTCATGCCTGTCTCTGTAAGTATGTTGTTTTCTTTTGGGGGAGAACTGGCCCTGAATCTATGGATCTGTGGCCAAATTATTTGACATTTTGTCATTTAAGATTGTCTCCAGGTTTACGGTACAAACGTTGTCCTGAGCGGTGAGACAGAGCTGGCTTCCAACAAGATAACTTTTTAAAGTATCACCAGGACCCCCACATTTTCCTTGGAAGACTCCATCCTGGAAGCCGCTCTCTTTAAATACTGTCTAATCTTACTCCTCCCTTTCATGTGACAGAATGGATACAATATTTTATCCATGACAAGCCCAGAAGAGAAATTCCGTTATCATTCTCTCCAGTAACACAGTATAACAGAAACTATTCTCAGTGGAGAAATATTCCTCCATTTCATGTGGACGGCTGAAACATTTGCTGCCAACATTCCATGACAGCCATTTGTTACTGACATGGAGAACATTTTCTTACAACAGTCATAAAAGCACCTTCCAAAAAAACCACAGGGCTTATGAATTGCTTTCAAATATGCAACTGATTTTTATAAAAATGAAAGAAAAATTAAAAATCTCTATGCACTGCTGATTTTGAAGTAAAGCATGCTTTTTTTTAGGTTTTAAAAACATTAGAATAATATTTATTTGATGATTATAATTAAAGTTGGATTTCATAGAAGATGAGTACTACTTCACTAATGAAAATATGTGTAGATATGTGTAGTTTGTTTTGAAAACAGGATTATGTGTTAAAGCTTAGAAAGAAAAGCTGAAATATGGTATTCAGCAATATCTTACACAAATATAATATAAATGCCAGAAATCTTTAAAACACATTGCCAGTTTTAGCATTTTTATATGAAAGATGCTACTTGGGATGACATTACTTATGTTATAAAAATATTTTTGTATTATATGGAAGATAACACTCTATCATTGACTCATGTTTTCTGTGAAATGCACACAATGTCTTCTACATTGTACAATTTGAAGTGGAAATGCAGCCAATCTTGATTCAGAATCATTCAGTGCCTTGTGTAAATTAGAAAACAATTTAGAAGAAAAAGAAAGAAAGAAAAGGTGGAAAATCAAAGTGTGACGCAGAATAGATTGAATTTTCTTAAAATTATATTCACAAACATCTGTAGGTATTTAGAAATAGATATAAAAATGAGAAGAAATATATGTGAATATTATTAGTATCCTGGTAAAAATAATTATGGTGACGTTTATTTTTATCCTTATATTAGTTTCTTTTTCCTGCATTTGTAGAAATGAATCTATTGTTTTAAGATCGGAAAGATATTAGAATATTATTTTAAAGGACGGCAGAACTCGACATGCTGGTCCTGGGGCAGACGGACTAGCACTGGGTCTATTTTTGCCCCACAATGTTGGGGTTTTCATGGACATGGTTCTGTTTCGGACCCTCTAACCCACCAGCAGCATCCGGCATTTGAACTTTTACTCAGTAATGAGCCCTGTTAGAACTGAACTTTCCCAACACCATTGTGTGTGAAATGATGTGGTGAAAGTTGATTATACGAACTGGGTCATTCACATCATTCCAAACTAAATCAGTCATGGGCTGAGGGGGAAAGCACTCAGGGTAAATAGCACCTGCTCCTAGAATTGCACTTCCCGCAAGCCTGGCTGGGACCAGCTTTATCTGGTAGTTGCCAAGATGACCTGTGACCTGTTGCTCACCTATCAGAACTTGCCAGCTCCCCTAAGCATCTCTAGTGCCAGTGAACTTTGTTTCAAAACAGTTGGTAACACTTCTCTTTCTAATAAATCCCCAGCCTCCCCTTTGATCTTTGGGCATCCTGAAGATCTCCAGTCTACCTTGATGCCCTGACTTGCAGTCTGGTGATTGCCAAATAAAACATTTGATTCAGAGACTTATCTCTATGTTTTATTTTGACTTCAACTATATCAATTGGACTTGAGCCCCGCAAAGCCAATCTATATTGTGTTTTATTTATAAAACCTAGCCCCTTCATATGCATTTAAGCTCTTCAGGGATATTGTCTAAATATTCATTTTTCAATTATAATTTAAAATATAATTTACTCTTTAATTCACTGAAGAACCCAAGGTTCATTATAACACTCAAACCTCTTTCTTTTCCCAATGTAGATACAAAATCTTTAAAAATTCAATAGTGCTGTGCTACTGAAACTGAAGTGGTTTATGTTTGTAAGTTTGTTTGATTTTGCCTTTCTCTTTTGCTTGCATATTTAAATCTTGACTGTTTTCTCCATTTCTACAATTAGTGTTCACTTATATATAAATCTATATTATGCACAGATAATAGATAGAACCTATGTGTGATGCTGAGAACCTCATCGCCATGCTAATACGCCAGTATTTGGAAATCCCATGTTTCTATGAAGACACTTAAGTATTAAGTAAGGCTGAAAAAAGCTACAAGCTGTAGTGAAGAAATACATCTTTCTCTTTGCTCTGTACATGGTAGAATATTGCATATAACTGGATTTTCAAAAGATCACAGCAAAGCATCGGCAACCAAAGAAACCTTCATTTTCTGTTGAGTTTCTGAGTTACTCTTGTTCCCCGCATTCTCCCACCCCACAGCAAAATCAAGAAACAACTCTAGCACAAGGGTAGCCCAGAGACAGAGCCCAGACAGATGGTCTGCAACAGGCCTGATCGCAGAGCCGTGAGGGCAGACCCACAAACAGAGCATTCAGTGAGTGCCTCTCAAAAACAGGGAATCAGGAGACGCTGAAAATACCCATGAAACAAAAAATTCCAAATGTGATGCTTACAGAAAAGGTTCTTTATTCCAGGTTAGATATAATTTTAACAAGCAATTAGGAAAGACACATTTCCCAGACAAACTGCATGTTTAATTTAAAAACAGTCTCCGGACCTCCCCACATCAGCCAGACACACGGCAATGGGATCTCCAGTAACCATGAGACAGTGGCATTCTAAAAGAAAGGAGACTTCATCTTTCAGAGTGTCTTTCCATTTGCTCCCTCAAATTAGCAACGTTTTAATTTGGCTTTCTTTTTTTGGAGCTGGTGCACAAGAGTTTATTGGGAATTTTGGATTAGAAGCAGATGGGTTTTTCAGCTCAACTTTCCTCCCTTTTCCTGTTATTCTGAAAACAATTCCAGATCATGAGAATATCTAAGAAGAGACCATTTTGGTGCTCAGCCAAGATCACATTGTCTAATTTTAATACTGTGCAACAAAGTTACTAGGATATAATTTTTCTGGTTAAGTAACTCAGAATTACTTTTGTTTTAAGTAATGTTACCTTAAAAAAGTAGTTTGCTTTCACTTTTTCTTTCAATTCTTGTTTTGAATTTGCCAGACTTTTAAAAACTACAATGTAGTCTTCTGGACATGTGAATATATCATTTACTAAGTTAGATATGTGAGGTTTTTAATCAAGCTAACAAGCTTTTGCAGGCTATTGGTTAATGAAAATATTGCTTAATTACCATGGGCATTTCTATAATAATTTTACTTGAAGAGTATTTACAATTTGAGCCATTTGTGTTTTGCCTCAGAGATAATAATTAACTATTCAAATCCACCATTCTGTTTCTATTCCAGTTCAGTGACATTTTAATGATGCAAATAGTTTACAATACACATTATTAAAAGGGGGCAACTGAAAGTAATGAGTTTTTATAATGGTGGTGTTCATTCCTAGGCGTATAGGTTTATTTTTTCCCTAAATAATTAATATATGTGTTTGCCCTCTTTTTCTGTATTAGCATTCTGTTACTCACTAAGTAAATGAATCATTACATGTCCTCTCTGGATACATAAATATGTAGAAAGACAATACTCCTGGGCCCAAGTTGACAGAGGTTGACCAGAAAAATGACACAGCATCCAAGATGGCTACCCTGTCATCTCCAGGGTATGAGTCAGGGTTCCCTAGAGGGACAGGACTAATAGGATAAATGTATATATTAAAGGGAGTTTATTAAAGAGAATTGACTCACATGATCACAAGGTGAATTCCCACAATAGGCCGTCTTTAAGCTGAGGAGTAAGGAAGCCAGTTTGAGTCCCAAGACATCTAAAGTAGGGAAGCTGACAATGCAGCCTTTAGTCGGTGGCCGAAGGTCCGAGAGCTCCTGGCAAACCACTGGTGTAAGTTCAACAGTCCAAAGCTGAAGAACCTGGAGTCTGATGTTCAAGGGGAGGAAGCACCCAGCACAGGAGAAAGATGGAGCCCAGAAGAATCAGGCAGTCTATTCCTTCTACATGCTTCTGCTTGTTTTCATTATAAGCATGTTGGCAGCTGATTACATGGTGCCCACCCAGACTGACGGTGGGTCTGCCTCTCTCAGTCCACTGACTCAAATGTTAATCTCCTTTGGCAACACCCTCACAGACACACCCAGGAACAATACTTTGCATCCTTCCATCAAGTTGACACTCAATATTAACCATCACATCTACCATCCCACCAGATTGCGTGTTCTCAAATCACACGGTCAAGGAATTACAGAATGACTGTAAACTCCTGATTGTACCATAAGGATTTCCAAATCAAATTCCATTGAAAGTTTATAATGATATTGACTGTGGCCATAGAATTAAGCCTGGATTTGAAACTAGAAGCTTTGCAAATGAAACTATTTCTCTCATATATTATCTGAGTCTATACCATGTGTGCTTGAGGTGACATCTATTGATTGAATGAAGTTGTCCACTGTTGTCAATCAGCCTGGAATGCTGTTTTGATGCATTTTTTAAAAAATGCAGTGGGCCTCTAGAAATTACTATGCTATCTTCATAGCGGAAGAGGGCACTGTATGTCCCACAGGAGCAATGAGGCTTCCTGTGCACAGTTTCCTGCAGTTTCTGTGGCGGTTTCTCCTCCATTGGTGTAGGTGGCCCTGGCATGAAGCAAGCAGTCTCTGACTCTCAACCTGATGTTCTTTCCAAGGTGACCCTTGGCCTCCTGAGGGCACCACATTTAATCTCTTTGCAAACGTCCCTGTACATGCTCCAAAGTAAACCCCAGGCATAGCTTCTCTTGTTGGGAACAGGCCATCCAAAATCTGGCCATAAACTGGCCCCAAAACTGGCCATAAACAAAATCTCTGCAGCACTGTGACATGTTCATGATGGTCATAACACCCACGCTAGAAGGTTTTGGGTTTATTGCAATGAGGGCAAGGAACACCAGACCCAGTCAGGGTGGAAAACCACTTACAGGCATTCTTAAGCCACAAACAACAGCATGAGCGATCTGTGCCTTAAGGACATGCTCCTGCTACAGATAACTAGCCCGACTCATCCCTTTATTTCGGCCCATCCCTTCGTTTCCCATAAGGGATACTTTCAGTTAATCTAATATCTATAGAAACAATGCTAATGACTGGCTTGCTGTTAATAAATATGTGGGTAAGTCTCTATTCGAGACTCTCAGCTCTAAAGGCTGTGAGACCCCTGATTTCCCACTTCACACCTCTGTATTCCTGTGTGTGTGTCTTTAATTCCTCTAGCACCGCTGGGTTAGGGTCTCCCCAGCCGAGCCGGTCTTGGCATTCTCTGATGTGCAGAATGATTTGATTCTTTTGAAAACAGAGGAACGTGGACATTTGGCTTTGTTTTGTTTGGCAGTATATTTTGTTAACAGGCTAGAACCTTCCATCTCATACCTGAAGCTACAGTCAATAGATGATACTCATACCGACCTCTTAAAAAAAAAATGAAGTAATGTATTGACTCCAGCCTAGCAAAGAAACTGTGTGTGTTATTACATTTGGACTGCATCCTCTGGCAAAAAGCCATACCACATTCCTGCTGTTTATTTAGGAGGCCTAAACATTGGTGAGGCCAAATACCACACAGAGTAAGCAAAAATAGGACTTCTTTATTTATATTTCCTAATAGTTATTGACTTCTCAATTCAATACTTCTGAAAAGCAGTCATAAATCTGTGTCCAAAACACTCTGCTTCCCAAACTCTTGTTCCTCCCCAGTGGTGGAAGATGAACCTTCCCTCATTGCCTGTTTGGTCTAAGATACTTGCGGAAGGTGTGCAACTCTGTCCATTAATGGCTACATTCTAGGGACTCCCTAGGAGAGGACATGGCCACAAGTCCGAACTGATGGAAAATGTGATTCTCGAAGTCATTATATGAAAAAAATACTTGCACACGCATGTTTATAGCAGCATAATTTGCAATTGCAAAAATGTGAAACCAGCCCGAATGCCCATCAATCAACGAGTAAAGAAAACTGTGGTATGTATGTATGATGGAATACTACTCAGCTATAAAAAGAAATAAATTAATGGTATTCACAGCAACCCGGATGAGATTGGGAACCATTATTCTAAGCAAAGTAACTCAGGAATGGAAAACCAAACATTGTTTGTTCTCACTCGTAAGTGGGAACTAAGTTATGAGAATGCAAAGGCATAAAAATGACACGATGGACTTTGGGGGCCCAAGGGGAAAGAGAGAAAAGGGAGTGAGGAATAAAAGACTACAAATTGGGTGAAGTGTATACTGCTCACGTGATGGGTGCACCAAAATCTCACAAATCGCCACTAAAGAACTTACTCATGAAACCAAACGCCACCTGTTCCCCAATAACCTACGAAAACAAAACAAAAACCAGGATTGAATTTCTTAGTAGTTTTTCTTGCTGAATTTCTGACAGCCTTTGGGCAAAGAAGAAAAAAAATCTGAAGTTGGTTTAATTCTCAGCATCTGAATATCTCCCCAAACAGAAGGAAATCTGCTGGAGTCACCGTGCATCCCGATACTGACCTGCCCATTTGGCTTGGCTGTCAACATTTCCTTTTAGAATACACTTTGTATTTCTGTTTTTAAAGAATTTTATTATTATTATCTTAATGGAGGGAAGAGAATGTCCTCTTTCACAGTGACACCACAGCACTCTCTAACTCTACACAGCTGCAAAAATAAACTTGGAAGTTCTCTCCGTGATGAACACACACAGCTCCTGTCCATCTCCATCACGTTCCCTGGCCCTCAGTGCCATACCCTTCTGTCAGCTTTAGAGATACACCTTGTGACTAGCAATGAAAACTCAGCTCCACTGGTGGGAGGGAGCTGAACAGGTCTGGGCACGGAGGCACGCTTTCAGCATTTGCTCTTTGGAATCCTCTGATTCCATTTAACGAAGCAGCCATTAGCAGATGTGATGGACCATCCCCTAAAGAGCAACCATGACAGTGAAAGAACCAAATGAAAGATTAAAGTGGAGCAAGTGTGAGATATTCTCTTGGATTTCAGAAGCAAAGTGAGGCACTTGTGAGTCGCTAGATCTTCAACTATTAGCTGATTCGAACAGGGAGATATCATCACACAGATGGGAACTTATTTAAGGAAACCATTTGTGCAGTTTGCAGTTTAAAACTAGATTACAATTGATTTTTTTACCTGAACAACCACAAGACACAAAAGGGAGGATCGTGTTTAATTAGTATGATTCCTCAATTCTAGATCACACCGTCTATATTATTTCAGTTATGCTAGAAGTGGCCTTTTACAAAACATTTTAATTCAGTTATATCTCAGGATGGTAGGTCTTATTTCCTATTTTATTCATTTTAATGCTCTAGAAAGTGTTTGTTTGCTTTTGTTTTGTTTTTTGAGACAGGCTCTCACTCAGGTCACCCAGGCTAGAGTGCAGTGGTGCCATCACGGCTCACTACAGCCTTGAACTCCCCAGTTCAAGCAATCCTCCGCCTCAGCATCCTAAGCAGCTGGAACTACAAGTGTGCATCACCACTTTTTTTTTCTTTTTTCTTTTTTTTCTTTTCCCCACGTTGCCCAGGCTGAACTTGAACTACTGGGCTCAACAGATCCACTTGCCTCACTTCTGCATTCCAAAGTGCTGGGATTGTAGGCGTGAGCCACCATGTCCAGCCAAAGGTGTTTTTTTAACTATGATTTTTGTGTTTCATTGTCTTACTTTGTGTCTGAAATTGAGCATTTATTAATACACCACAATGTACAAACCTACCTTCTGTTACAGGATTGCATCTTTATTTATTATCTTGCCTTCTGTATTTACATTGTATCCCTTCAACATTAGTGTGAATTACTTGATCAAATAAGCCATACTTCTAATCTTTGGATTGTTCAAGGCGTTGAGTATAAAGAGCTGCTGAGTTCTTCAAGCAGGCAGGAGAAAGAACTATTTGTTTAGCATGTGTATTACTTAGAGGATCCACGCTGAGAGCATTTGGATGAAATGAATAAAGCTGCACAGAGAAGGGATGGACAGAAGGAGACAGATACAAGGCCAGGCCAGAGCATATTCCTACTGGAGTTCCACTTGTGAGGATTTTCAAGGACATGTACTTGCAATTACTTTTTAAAGTCTTCATATGTCCTGTTCACATGAAATTCATGGTTTCCTTTCTAGTGTCCTATGAAGAACTCTCCAAAGTTGTTCAAGTCCCAAGGTTTTAGCAGAGCACAGTCCGTCTCAAACCTGCTCCCCTAAGCAAATTCTATCCAACATAATACAGAAAGTATTTTGAGGATGAAGCATGTGCAGAATCCTGAAGTCGGTAGTAGGAAGTCACAAAAATGACTCCAAATTTTGTGGAAGATCGTCACTGATTCTAATAGATTCAAATAATTGTAAACCAAGTTCACTCTGATAAGGGCAAGCATCATGATATCAAACGATTTTGGTAAAAGTTCGGGATAGATGTTAAGGAACGATTCTTTGGGTGAAGGAAGATGAAAACTCTATCTAGAAAGAAAGGTAGGCCGATGGCAGGTGTGTGTGTTGAGGAGGCTCAGTTCATAAGAGGAAAACGAACGTAAAGACATCGAGGCTGAAAGACACAGGGCCCACGCGTAAAAAGCAACAAGGATTCTCATGCCTCTGAAACATGCCCCGGATTGGACAAAAGATGGCTTGGGAGCAAGTGCTGAGAAAAGTAGCTTGGAGTCAAATTGGAGACTTTTATATAAAGCTGAGAAATGACATTTTCATTTTCAGGCAATGAGAAGCTGCCTACGAGAGCGCCTGGTATTGTTACCTCTTCAGACTGACAGTTTTTCCTTTTCCTGAGAACCCCAAGGGCCTGGCTCACTACAGCTCCTTCTGTGTTCTGCCCGCCTCTGTTGAGCTTGCTGTAACAGTTGCCTGCGGTGTCACAGTTACGCCATCTGGGTTCTGCAGCTCCAGAAAGAGGGGATAGAATTTTTCTCCAAAGTTTCTTATTCATTCACGCAACGAATTGTTCAGAGAGGCACTAGACCAGATGCTGCAGACAGTGATGATAAACAAGGCTCCTTCCTTCCTTGAGCCCAGTGTGGAAAAGAGGTGAGGCAGCACCTGTCCATCCAGCACACATGCTGAGCGTGCAGCAGTAGCGTGGAAGGGCAGACCCCATGCCGGCTTAGCTTTGAATAATGACAAATGTCAATGTCGGGAGAAAGGATCCAGGCTTTACACTGGTGTTTGAGCCAAGTACCCGTTAATCATTTTCTATGATCTTCTCCCTTCTCCCACCCTCCCTCCTCTGACAGGTTCAAGGATTTCTGTTGCTTCCCCTTTATGTTCATGCATTCTCATCTTTTAGCTCTCACGTATAAGTGAGAACATGCAGTATTTGAGTTTCTGCATTAGTTTGCTAGGAATAATAGCCTCCAGCTCCATCCATTTTCCTGCAAAGGACATGATCTGGTTCTTATTTTATGACTGCATAGTATTCCATGGTATATATGTA
Organism: Piliocolobus tephrosceles; assembly: GCF_002776525.5. NCBI lineage: Eukaryota > Metazoa > Chordata > Mammalia > Primates > Cercopithecidae > Piliocolobus > Piliocolobus tephrosceles. Next base: position 127,226,400 of record NC_045442.1, on the reverse strand, counting down.
CATGGAATATGTGTATATGCACTAATAGCAGTATGGAAAAAGGTAGAGGCAAAATAAAATAAACATTTTAGGCTTTAAAAAATGTTATTCATTTCCTAATCCATGGCCATTCTCCAACTTTAAAGTGCAAGTAGTTACCCGATGGTTCTTTTTAAATGCATATCCTAATTCAGTGAATCCTGGTCAGGCCTGAGACGCTGCATTTCCGCAGCCTTTCGGGGCTTGCTGCTTGCGTCTGTTTCTCAAGGTGGGGCTTGCTGCCACACCTTGAGAAACAGACTCTGGAGCAGGGGAGCAGGGGCACAGGCGCTGGGGTGGTGGAGCTGCGGTGCCGAAGGGAACAGGAAAGGTAGGAAAGGTTCCCATGCGGGGCCACAGACTGAGTTTCCTAGACTTGGATCTAAAGCACTCCCGAGTCCCAAAGCATCCTGTGAACCTGGAAATGATGCACCAAGATGGCCGCATGTCTGTCAGCCTCACCACGGGAGCGCCGTTTCCTTCCTCACTGTGAATTCTCTTCTTTCCTACTACGCAGCTTGGGCACAAAGGACGTTTTATGACGCTCGCATCAAGAAACCGACCCTAAGTTGCTTCCAAAGCATCCGCTTCGTGCTCTGCGTTTCGTCACGTTCCAGTCGCATGTGAGCTGCAGCGCCGTGGAACGCGGTGCAGAGGACAGGGTTCATCATGGAGTTTAGGACGGATTTCCCCACGGCATTCAGAGCGCCGCCTGGGGCCTCAGTTCCGGCTTCCGCTCCCCAGCCTCGGGCGTCAATCAAGGCAGCGCGGGCCTATTGCGATCAGACTTCCTCTAGCTCATTTCACCCTTAACTTATCCCCCTCTGGATTTTATTCAGTGCATTTCTATTTTCCAGCGGCCTGGACACCAAAAAAAAAAAAAAAGCACTTTATTTTGTTTGTTTGTCTAAATTGCCGGTGTACGTATCATTGTACACCTATTTCTAGTCATACACTTATTTTCATTCCCTAAAACACACTGTAGGGCTCTCTGTGAGTAATAAATATCATTTAAATCTCTTTATTTTACATATTCAAAGCAAACGATAGGTCTTAAGAAATGAATTGGTATGTCAGTGTGTACATTCCACTTAGTAAACTTCATGTACAAAGATACATCTTACTTTACAAAGTAAATCATACTGCTTGATTGCTTTAAAAGTAGTATGGAAAAAAGTGAAGGGAAAGTATAATTAAAATGTTTTAGGCTTTAAAAAATGTGACTCCTTTCCTCATCCATGGCCAAAATGTGATGAGAATTAAATAGCAGAGGGGAATTTTTATTTTTTGTAGACACTCTATACCTAGCTTGAGCTCATCCCTAGATTCATTGATTACCTCATGTCTGAATATGTAGCACTTTTAATTTTAGCAATGCTGACAGTTTTTTACAATGACTGCTTAGTTGCCAGATTAAACACTGAGAATTCATTTGAGTTTTACTGTTGGAGTTTTCCTATTTGGAGTTCAACCAACTGAGATTTACTTTGAATTTTTTGAATGTGTGTGAAATGTAGGAGCAGTTCCTTGCCATCATTGCTTCTTTTGCTTGTCATAGTTGTAATATACAGTATCTAATTTAATATGGTTCAGAATGGAGAGCATCATTGACTGAGTGGATGCTTGCTGTTTCTGGAATGGAGTCAGGAAGCTTGTTAGCTGACATGCCGAACATGCTGAGGGAAAAGGTCACTACGTTGCATCCAAGTGTGTAGTTATTTTCCCAAGTTAATGTATTTTGTGCCACTTCTAAATCTAATTTAATGATTAGCTTACTTTCGTGCAATGTGTATGCCTTTTAAATATACTTTCTTATGTTAGATGGTTTAACTTTTTATTTTTAACTTTCATTTTAAGTTCAGGGGTACATGTGCAGATTTGTTATATAGATAAACTTGCGTCATCGGGATTTGTTGTACAGATTATTTTATCACCCAGGTATTTGAGCTGAGCGCCCGTTAGTTATTTTCTCTGATCCTATCCCTTCTCTCACCTTCCACCTTCCGATAGGCCCAAGTTTCTGTTGTTCCCTTCTTTGTCCCCATGTGTTCTCATTATTTGGCTCCCACTTATAAGTAAGGACATGAAGTATTTGATTTTCTGTGTCTGCATTAGGTTGCTAAGAATAATAGCCTTCAGCTCCATCTATATTCCAGCAAAGGACATGATCTCATTCTTTTTTATGGCTGCGTAGTATTCCACGGTGTATATGCACCCCATTTTCTTTATCCAGTCTATCCCCAGTGGGCATTTAGGTTGATTCCATGTCTTTGCTGTTGTGAATAGTGCTATAATGAACATATGTGTGCATGTGTCTTTATGGTAGAATGATTTATTTGCCTTTGGGTATATACCTAGTAATGGGATTGCTGGTTCAAATGGTAGGTCTTTGAAGCATTGCCATACTGTTTTCTACAATGGTTAAATGAATTTAGACTCCCATCAACAGTGTACAAGCATTCATTTTTCACCATAAGATGGTTCAACTTAAAAAAAATTAACTTTCTACCTACCTCTACTTAATAATACACAATTTGAAATTTTAATGCATTCCATTCTCAGAAGAGATCATGCTTTTTTGTTGTTGTTTTTCAATTGATAAGGATGCAGCTGATGAGACAACTCATAAAATGTGCTCAAGATTACACAGCAGGTACATGCATAGAAGTAGATTCCAGGGCCAGTTTGACAATTTCTAGAAACCTCTCTGCATTATCTGCGGGCCTGGTTTATCCCAATACTGAGTGTGTGGTAGAGAAATGCTGTTCCTGTTTCCAGAGTGTCTGCTTTCAAAAAACCCAGAGGCATTTATGTCTGTGTCTGGTGGGCCCTACACATTGCCCTCCATGTCCAAAGGAGGACCCATGGATCTCTGGGTTTTTGGCTTCAGATGCCTGACCTTATCCCTGTACAGAAAGACAGTTCAGAACATGGACGTCTGTCTCCTTGCTGGCCATTTCCTCCTTCAGCAGCTGCCTGGACAGTCCTCACTTCCTCCCTATGGAAATGGACCAAGTCTTCCACAACGCAGGCTGTGCCATCCTATAATGGCGTCCCAATCACATGTACTACTCACTCAGCATTTCTTAGAACAAACTATCTGCAGAATGTATTTCAAGCCTGCCTGTGTGCATGGCAGGTTTCTCACCCTCTAGCATTAAGAACAAAGAAATATAGTAAATCTCACTAATGCAAATCCTGGCATGTTTTTATGTCAGTTTGTATTGCCAAACCTGAAAATTTCCTCTTCAAAACTGAAAAAAAATGCCAGAAGAGCATTCTCATTTAGGAGTTAATTTTAATGTATTAATTTTAAAAATCAGTAAAAACCAGTAAAAAGGACCCAAAGTCATAAAGTTATTGAAGTGATAGCCACAAAGAGCACTTTAAAATCTTCAGAGAACACTAGAATTAATGCCCAATTAATTATCATAACCTTTGTGTGAGGTAGGTTTTATAAAGATCCAACATGGGGAAATTGAGCAACCTGCCCAAGGGTTCCAGTGGATGAGTATCCAAGTCTCAGCCCTTCTAAATCCTAGGCAATGGTGTGCATGTTCTTTCTGACCATGGGAGAAAACTAAAGCCCATAAAAGGTGATTACAACATGAATACCTGATGTTTCAGATATTTGTCATAAACTCACAAATAAAATCTATCACCCATAAAGAGGTTTTATTGGAATGAGACGTCTGACGATGGTATATCTGCCCGGGGTGATGCTATAAAGCGTGACTTTGACACTCTGGGTTTTTAACAGCATGTGAAATACAATAACCTTCCTCAAGTGAATGGAGAGGAGTGTGATTATTTACACACATTGAATTTTACGTACCAAAGCAGGAAGGCAGCCAGCTGGGCCCATTTGCTAAGGATTTTGGACACAAGTGGGTCTGCTTGAGAGCCAGTCATAAAATGTTTGCTGGGCCGGATCTGGGAAGGGTCCTGGAGGTAGCAGTGGTGGGCAGTTTCAGGAAGTGGGTTATGAGACATCAAGAAGTAGCATTTATTTACTGGCATTTGCCCATTGCATAATTCAGATAAAATAGCATGTTTAATGAAAGCACAAAGAAAATCTTTTTGGGAGAAAGCAGCTGATTAGCAGGGACATGGAGGGGATTTAAGAGCGGTAAGGAAAGGCCCTACCCACATCCCTCCCCTCCCCACTTCACCAGCTCTGACATGAATGGGTAGGGCACTTGGTCTGCCCACAGCAATGACAAAAGCCCTAAAACTTCACCTTCGAGGATTTCAGACTTTCTCACTGCTGTGCCAGCCATGTTATTTATTGCACATGTTTCTAAAACGGGTGATTCTAACAAAACCAATTGAGCAAATCCCCATCCTCCCTTCTATAAAGATGGCTACAGAAGGAGAGAGAGAACATTATTCTAAAGAAGCCACTGCCTTTTCTGCATCGCTTTTTCTGCCCAAGCCACACTGCCCTCCACACCAGCTGAACCCCCACTGCCATGGGGGCTGATGCTCTGGGGACTTGGGGAGAATGTGGGTCTGATGGGGCCCGGAATGGCACAACTGGAGTGAAAAAGATCTGGAAGTTTCCTGTGGGTCCGTGGATGCCATGGGCCACAGCCCAGGCACGAACTGTCATGAGGGCCCCAGGGAGGGCCATGGGGCGGACCACACCTGCTCCATTATTCGGAGGGGTCAGTGGGACAGAATCTGGAGAACTTTACAGAGCCTCCAAAATGGAACAAAACATGCACACCCCAAACAAACAAAAACTAGAGCCAGCATTTGCACCCGTGTTTTAGGAACAAAATGGACTTAACACCTGCGTACAACTTGGTTCAAACTCAGTTAAAGTTGCAACAAACACCATTTTATTCACAGCGATTAGGATTTTGAAGAATGGCATATATTGTTCCGGGAACTGTTCGCTGAGGAAATCACCAAGCAGCTGCCGCAGCCAGGCCGTGTGCTAGAAGGTGAGATGTGGAGATGGGGACCAGGACCCAGTGCTCCCAGGGCAGGAAGCCAGCTCGAGAAATCACACTCTGTGATCATAGGTGAAGGCACACCACAGATGACGTCCTCTAACTCTGGTGTCCCAGACTCTCAAATTCCCATCTCTCATCCTGACTTTTCACTATGGCACAGGCACTTTTACAGTGAGTTCTGAAATAAGATCATAGCTTTGAGTAAAATCAGGCAGTCAAAATCACAGGACTTACAGGGAAAATGGGGTGAGGCCCAGTGCTCAAAAATTCACCAGTGACAAGTGAAAAAGTTAGAAAATGAATGAGGACTTCAGCACAGTTTTGCATGGGCTAAGTGACTGAGATGACATAACTACCATAAGTCTGACAGTTTATTTTGAAAAAGACCTCCCATTTGCTTTTGGAAGTGGGTGTCCTGAGGGTTATGAAGTGGTGGCAGGGGGTATTTGATATGGGTAGGTACGTCCTAACCCCAGCTGTGGAGAGGTGAGCTCAGGATATGAGGGAGAAATTTAAGTTGAATGCGTGGGTGCATTTGTGTGTTCCTCCTTAGCCTGGTACATCTGGGTGGCTTTCTGCATTGACCTAATATTCCTCGTAGACATAAGCAAACATGACATTTGAGAATTTCTGTTTTGTTCAAATTATTTCTTATTATACCATTGCATTGGAACCAACTGTGTTTCCAAAGAAGCATTATGGTTTCTGCCAACTCAACACCTCCCTTAGTTATTTGCTAGACCTTTTGGGTATAAAAAGGTCTTGAACAGAATTCGTGATTCTGCCCCCCACTTCCCTGTGACAACAGTCACAACCAATATGATGGCATTGCCATGCCGAGAGGCCCTTGGCCAGCCATGGGTCTGAGCGTTTCTCCAACAGCACAGGTGAGGCGGATCACAGCCTGATCCCGATGGGACAGTCAGCCAATGAGAGACGCCCACTGCTGCGTTTCCCATGTTGAATGAATAAAGGAACCCAGCAACCCAGGCTGGCTTCTCCACCATGGGGACACCTAACCCATGTCCTGGGCTGAGAGTGAAGATGCAGAGTTCAGGATATGGGGGTGGCCACTGGTACAGCTGTTCCCAAAGGGCACTTTTTATGGAAAATCAAACCACATTTTGAAGGATATTCTTAGTTACTCATAAAAGCCACATTTGTACCAACAGCACCAAGCCGGGCTTCCACGCCGGCGCTGCCCGAGCCCAGACCTGACCAGAGCAGGCTTCCCAGAGGTGCAAAGTAAATTCAAACACCAGGGCGCCTGAGGGGCCTGAGCACTTATATTGGGCCAGAGTGCAGATGTCCAGTCTAGAAGCTGATGGTTTCCATGGGTCCTGTGCTGATGTCACCCTGAGTCACTCAGGGAGCTGCTGCTTGTGCAGTTACTTCATTGCATCCTCCTGTCCCAGCATCCAATGGCGGTGGCTTAATTGTGGAGTTGAAAGCAGAGTGCAGCGGGTTGCAGCAGCCCACGCCTGTAATCCCAGCACTTTGGGAAACCGAGGCCAGCGGATCACTTGAGGCCAGGAGCTCACGGAGCCAGGACTGGCCAACTTGTTGAAACCCCGTCTTTACTAAAAACACAAAAATTAGCCAGACGTGGTGGTGTGCACCTGTAATCCCAGCTACTTGGGAGGCTGAGGCAGGAGAATTGCTGGAATCCGGGAGGTGGAGGTCTCAGTGAGCTGAGATCGCACTACTGCACTCCAGCCTGGGCAACAGAGTGAGACTCGATCTCAAAAAAAAAAAAAAAAAAAAAAAGTGCAGAGTGCATTTACTTGGATTTCTTGGAAATTATGGCCAAGTTATTAGCTGAAAGAAATAACACTAGCCAAAAATTTCAGAAGTTAACCCACTTAAGAGTTTTCCCCTACTGTAGTATTTGGGTCCGTTTTCACATGCCTGATGGAGTAGGGATGGAGTGTCTAGTCTCTGAGGTCTGCCTAGAACCTTATGCCAATCTTGAAGCAGCCCGAACCTTCCATGATGACAGGGACATCGCAGCGACATTGCCCTGTATCCTCCATGTTTTACGCAGGACAAATTCTGTCAGTGTGGATGGAGTAAATGAATACAAAACAAAGCCATATGGTGGTTTTCTGAAAACTTTTTCCTTCTGGAAATTTCCCAAAGCAGCTGTGCGTAATGACTTACATTAGTCTTGATTGCCACCTTTTTCTTTGGACCCATTATTATACTTCTTACACTTAAAAGGTGGTGGGTAAGTAGGTGTTTTGCTGTTTCTGGTCTCTGTTCTGATTATTTTGACATGTATTAATATTTACAGATGGATTCTTGCTGCTGTGTGAAAAGCATGGTACTACTGCAAGACCGTCAATGTTATCATTCCATTTTAGGGTCTAGCTAGTTCTGTGGCATTAAATAAGCAACTTCACTTTTCTGGCTATAATTTCTTTGACTGTAAAATAGGGAAAAAATGATGGTATAAAAGTATTTTTAATTTCACTTACAGCCTTAACATTTTACAGTATTTAAGTCTGCCTGGGTGCCTAGCACTTTATTCCCTATTTTCTATTTTTAAGCATGATCATAGTTTTCCTCCCATACTTTCCCAACTTTGTCTCATTCTCTCCTGAATTCAGATGAATCAAAAAAGGATTATATTCCTCCCCCAGGACTTTGAAAACAGTTAACAAAACCCGGAAGTATACTCTTGTGTTTCTCAGATGTTTCCCTTGCTGTTAGAGCTTCTATTATTAGGACTGTTTGTTGAGCTGCATTGTTGTAATAGACCTGTCATCTCAGAATTTAGTTAAGGCAAACGAGACCTACTTTATATTTTCAGCCTATTATCTTTTTGTTGAGCTAAGTGCATACTAATCATCACACAATTTTCCAGACCTCTTCTTTCTGGATAAGTCAGTTTACAGCAGTTTCCAAAGAAAACATTACCCTGGGTGGAACCATTTCTACCGTGAAGCAATGCTCACAGGCAAGTCTTCAAAATATTTGTTTGCCACTGAGTGTATCTGGGCTCAGAAGATTATTTGTTCTAATAAAAGAACAGGATATGCTCGTCTAAGAAGTAGTGTGAAGGCAGTATATATGGGATAGAAGATTGAATACAGAATAGTACCTAGTTTTGGTTTCACTAGTATGAAAATTATACTTTACCTGTAATGAATCACAGTGGAAACATCCTTGTTGAAATATTAAACTGCTTCTCATTCACAAGATGTCAGTGTTTTAATCCTTTAGGGAAAGTGCTCAATGCACATCATATTAGACACGGTGTGTCCCATCAATCAAATCCAACGGGTGATAGATGACGTGCAGTAGACCAAGTGCCATGCCCTTATTAACAACTAATATCCATGTTACTGCATTTCATTAATCTGCCTAGAAACCCTCCTATAATAAAAGAAATGACTTATTTCTTCGGTACCCCTTAAATTTCCTGGCTAAACTTTCATTTGAAATTCTGAATTCCAGCTGGAAGACACTCAAGGAAATGAGCCTTCTGGAGGAATACAATTGAAACATGAAGAGACTAAATTACACTATCAATTGTAGCGTGTTACCAGGCTGCCTGACAAAAAAAAAAAAAAAAATGTGCAAAAAAATAGTGGCATAAAGAAGTAAAGCAGATTACCAAAAGACAAGATCAGCATTTTCTTCCTTCCTGGATTTGCATTAGTTCCTTGTATGTAAAGTGCACACACTTAAACCTTGAGAATTTTGACATTATCTTGATGTAAAGTGATAAGGTGTTGACTCTAATGTAAGACTGGTTTAGTGGCCGGGCGCGGTGGCTCAAGCCTGTAATCCCAGCACTTTGGGAGGCCGAGACGGGCGGATCACGAGGTCAGGATGGAGACCATCCTGGCTAACACGGTGAAACCCCGTCTCTACTAAAAACTACAAAAAACTAGCCGGGCGAGGTGGCAGGCGCCTGTAGTCCCAGCTACTCCGGAGGCTGAGGCAGGAGAATGGTGTGAACCCGGG